>NC_143516.1:1662027-1897027 GCF_031878675.1 Megascapheus bottae | reverse complement strand
CCCTGTGTTCACACACACGCTCACTGAGTCCCATTAATTCTGTGTGTTAGCATTTCTCTGATTTATGACTTCTTTTGTCTCCCTTGCTATCATCCTAACCCAAACAGTCACCATCTTGCGCTTGGACAGTGTGCCAGCTTCTGCCCAGGCCACAGCAAGCTTCCGGAGCCCCTGACCCGAGCCAGCATCACGCTCTGCAGACCTCACCCCGAAAACTCCAGTGGAAGAAAATCTCCTCGACCTGGTCCATCACAAAAACATTCACTCAACACTACAAAGAAACCACCAATATCCCAAGTGCCCTCGCCAGTGACACGAGGTGAAGAGAGAGGGAGGAGGGAGGACAGGAGGGAGGGAGAGGAAGGGAGGGAATAAAGAAAGCAAGAAGAGAGGGAAGGAGGGAGGGAGGGAGAGAGGGAAGGAAGGAAGGAAGGAAGGAAGGAAGGAAGGAAGGAAGGAAGGAAGGAAGGAAGGGGGAGATGGAATTGAGTGGCATGAGATCCGAAAACAAGACTAAAAACAAGTCCATACTGGCACATGACACCCCCTCTCTATGGATTCTCAGCAGAAGGGAGCAAATTTAAACTAATGAGAGTTTGCTGGTATGGATAGTTTATAAGCGAGCCCCAAACAAACAGCGTTTCAAGGCCTATCTGGCAATACACTGAGGCCTTGGTTCGCTGCTTCCATCCTGCCCTTACACAAAAAGCTTTCAACGTACCTGAACTCTGAGCTGAGTATGCACACTGTGGGAGAGACAGAGCAAGGCACTTTGCCACTATTCAAGGCAGGAAAGGAAGGGGCTGGCCTGTGCCTGACAAACCAGACTGCCATAGCTCATGCATTTTTCTGACACCATTCCCTGACAGCTGGTAATTTTCTTCTCCTGATTTGACTGTTTCTTCCTACCTGAAAAAGGACAGGAATCTCTAGGGCTTTTGTTTGGGTTGTTGTAAACACGTGAGGTATACTTGTTGCTTTTTAAACTGGGTAGTAATAAAACTGATGGTTGACTTTTCTTCACAGAAGAATAACAATAGCATTAGAAGCCAGAAGTAAAGATAGGACACGTACTTGAAGATAAAGACATGACAGAGAAGACAACAGGATGTACGACTCTCAAATCACATCCCCTCTCCAAAGGAAAGCCTTAAGATACGAGTGTCCAGCGGGTAAGGAGGATCAGCCAATGCCGCAGACCAGAGAAGGAAAGGATAAGACTAAATCTGCGCCTCATCTCACTCCGTGTCTGGTGGCCGTGGCTCCTGGCTCCAGGAGTGAGTCAGTGTGTGTTCTTTCTCTGGACAGGAATCGGATTGCAGATAAACACTTCAGATCCAATTTTCCCCGTGACGCATGCCAGCTGAGAACAATTAGGGGCTGAAAAGTTTCTGTCACATAGACCAGCGCTGGTCTTCTGAATGGGATGCCATGGTTAAAAGCGTGAGAGGGCACTGACCTTTGGGTACACGGTGGTGTGCGCTCACTTCCACACAAGGCGACATCCCCGTGACGACCGGTCCAGTTAATGTGGCCTAAACTTAACCAGGCATCACACAATGGACTTTTCTCCCTTCCCACCCATCTCCTGGCCTGCGCAGTAAACGTGTGCATATGCTAAGAATGCATAGCCAGCCCTCTCCTCACTGGAAAGACTCAGATTCGCGGAGCTTTCTGTGTGAAGCCTCATTTCAGCCATGGTGGACACCGTGTAGCTGTGACCTTTGTGGCACTCTGTGCCTTTAAAGCAGAGACCTGTGAGCGTTGAGGCATGTGCTCTCCACACCTTGATTTTCCCAGCACAGGTGCTTTGTTCTGCACTCACTCCCCATGGAATTCCTGGTACCACGCTATGTGCACACACATTCACTCTGTGATGTGTGCATGTGCGGTACGTGCAGCCATTGTGTTTCCTCCTGTTGTGTCCTAGAGGACTGGTGGCCTGTCTCCTTCCTCCACACCAGCAGCATTTCCAGGCTCCACTGAGAGCAGGCACAGCCCCGGGCATTGGTGTAGGGAGCCCTGGGGGTGGGAGGGGCAAGGCAGACTGGCTGAGGATCTCAGCACCCTGGGGTCCTCGGGGTGGCAGCTCCTGGAACCCCTGCTTCACATACCATAGTCCTGAGTTGAAGACACTAACAATCCTAAAGCGACAGTCGACAGAGATGCCCCAACAGAGTCCATGCACCGCCAAGGAACAGGAAGGGAGCCCGAAAGCACCCGGACAGCAGCGGCCCACACCAGCCGAGGAGACTTCCACCACTGTAGAAGCCCTCACCCCCACCCGGCCGCACTGTGAGGGGGCACTGACACCCTCCTGGGGTGACATCCACAGCATGGTGGGCAGAGAAGCATGGAAACACTGCCCATGGCCATGTGGCCAGTCCTCCTCTGAGGCCACATGGAAATCCCAGCCCTTCACCTGCCACGTAGCACCCCCCCAGCAATTCCACACACCTGTTCGAGCAGATGGTCTGCAGAAAGTCGGATCTCTCACACAGTGCTCATTGTGTCAGGCTTGAGTAAAAATTAGTCTTCACACCAAGAACCCGGAAAATCCCAGAGAGTGAACACCAGAAAACAGCCCACAGGTGTCAGCCCAGATGCAGGGACAGAGAAGGAACAATCACTGGACAGCAGTCTCAACAGCTGGGACAAAATGCTTCAACAGGTTTCAGCCTTGGAAACAATGAGAAAACAGTCTGGGCAAAAATCAAACAAAACAAAACAAAACACCCCCCCCCAAGCTCTAGATAACAAAAAGGGGGGAGAACGAGCCAAATAGAAAGGTCAGGTCTGAAAAGTCAAACAGAAGGTGAAGTCTCTGGGCTGGGTGCACAGTGGAAGGAGAGGAGTGAGGTTGAGTAACACAGAGACAGTGGGACAACTACACACAGAGAGATGAGCCGCACAAACCCAGAGGGCACCGACAACAGATTCTTTTGGTGATGGCCAGTGAGGTAACACTTGTGGGTACTGAGGGTGACAGGGCTTTGAGGTCCCAGTCCACACCAGTCACATAGATTCTTTCTTTTTTCTTTTGGCAGTAGCAGGGCTTGGCCTCAGGGTCTCATGCAGGCTCAGCTTGCGCACTCATTGAGAACACTGCCACTGGAGCCACTTCTTCAGCTCTGCCTCTGTGGCTGGTTATTTTGGAAATGGAGCCCCACAGACTTTTCTATGCAGGTTGGCTAAAACTGCAATCTTCCAGATCTTAGCTTCCTGAGTAGCGAGAGTCACAGGTATGAGCCACTAGGCCAGCTTCATGTAAATTTACATGGGGTTCTGCCCCAGACTGCCCACTCCCTATGACCCAGCGGGTCTGATCCTGTGAACAAAGGTTCCAAACCCATGTCCTGAACCCTGGAAGGGAAGAGGGAGGGCACCAGAAGACTGGAGAAGGGCATCGTGGATGCAGAGCTTGATGTCCCACTTCTGAGTATGGCTCTTTGTCCCCTTGGCCAGGATGACCGTCACTTTTCAAAGTATAACAAACACTAGTCACAACAGCCAAGCTGCGGAAATAACCCACATGTCCTACGATGGATGAATGTGTCAATCAAACAGCCCGTATGTCCTACAATGGATGAGTGTCGATCAAACAACTCATATGTCCTACAGTGGATAAGTGGGTCGATCAAACAACTCATATGTCCTACAGTGGATAAGTGGGTCGATCAAACACGATGGAATTTTACTCGTCATTAGAGAGAATATGATTATGTTATTTACAGGGAAATGGATAAGCCAGGCTCGGAGAGACCAATGGGCATGTTTTCTCTCTCATGAGGAAAGCTCGATGTGAAACACACAGGCTCCGGGCATTCACCTTCACACACACTAAAGGAGGATTCGCTCAGGGAGGATCCCAAGGTGCCCTTCTCTGAACATTTAAAATACTATTCATCAAAAAGAACTCCAGGAACTGAAACATAGATCTCCTGTTGCTAAAGTCCAGCAGGCTGCTCTACATCTCCTGGCAGCTAAGAGCATCCCAAGGCGCAGCGGGGGGTCACACCTCCAGAGGTGCGTGAGGCCTTTGTGTGCGTGTTTAATGAAACGGGCCTGACCGAATAAGTGAGGGAGAAATAAACCAGAAAGGGCGGCTTCTCACTAACCATGGGCGGGACATCATGCAGGCGGCTGTGGGAGAAACGACACAGGAAACAACTGCTCTGCTCTCTGTGCTGAGGAGCAGCGCTGGCTACCTGCATCACAGCCCTGGGCAGAAACACAGAGACGCTCATGTGTGAGGCTGAGGAAAGATGGAACAGAGCGGCTAGGAGGGGCTGACATCCCCAAAGAGACAGCCAGTGAGGGAGCTACGAGCCCTAAAGGCAAAGCCAATCCTGGTCAGGACAACCTTCAGCTCAGAGTTGTTAGTCTACAAGAACATGAGACTAGGTTTAGCAAGGCCTTCAGTGATGCCAGCGGCAACGCGCAAACCCCGGCTGGGATATCCAGGCCAGTTTTGACTGGGTGGCTTTAGAGGTGACTGGAGTCATGGGTGAGGGGCTGGCTCATTCTTGTCTGAACCTAGCCATGTCACAGCAGCACCCCCCCACACACACTGTCTGCTGGTGCACACAGCAGTGTCGTCAATGCCACTGTTCTCAAGTCAGCGCCTCTTTCATACGGAAATGCTGAAAGCACTGTGACGGCAGGGAAAGAAGCAACAACAGATCCAGGAGTCGCTGAGTGTGGGGTGAAGTGATTCCTGATGTCAGAATGGAAAGACCGTTAGGAAGAAATAGACCCCCTCACCACCAGAAGTGTGACACGCTGGGATACTCAAGTGGTGCTGAGGCTGGAGTCTTCTGGTGGCCTCAGCTTTCCTAAGTAGGAATAAATAAACGGCCCTGAACTGGTTCCGCTCCTGCACAGTATGGACACTTTTCTGGGAGACTTGTACCCTCTCCCCGGGTCTGTGACTTTTCTGGGAGACTTGTACCCTCTCTCCGGGGCCGTGGCCCATCTGTATGCAGTGTGGCATGGTCCCAGGGAGATAGGGAGACCAGGGAATAAGTTCAGGAAGAGCTCGGAAGGCCCAAACAAGGCCTCCGAATCCCAGCCTCCCGGTCCCAGCTGGAGCCATCTGCCTGTTGGCAAAGTCACATAGACACTGGAGATTCCTCGGGGAAGCAGGCGAAAGACGCCTTACAGGGGAACAGAGTTGTGCAAGGCTGAACACCGTCAGCAAACCAGGCCAATCCAGGGAGGACGGTTTTCCCTTCCCTCTGTCTATGGTGAGGACAAATGGTTCTAGAACTACCTCTGTCCCCTCACGGAGGACAGGCGCTGGCAGCCGAGAGCCTGCACTACCTGTCCTGCGGGGACACTGGCGGGCTGCTTTCTGGCTCTGGGTTTGTGTCATCTTTGATTGTCTTTCTCTGAAGTTCAGAAAAATAAGTGCTACTAAGCCATGTGGACTGCATGACTCGAAGTCATCTGGAGATGGGACGTTCTTTCATTTCCTTTGGTCTCAGCCTCTGGGGAAAGGAAGCAAGGGGTCCTGGGAGGCTCCAGCTCAGGGACAAAGTTACCCAGTGGACAGAGCCCTAACTGCTTTGTTAAAAAAGAAGACATAGCCAGGCGTGGGGGCTCACGCCTGCAGCCCTAGCTAATCAGGAGGATGAGATCCGAGGTCCACAGCTTGACGCCAGCCTACAAGTGAAGTTTGTGTCTGGTGTCGTGTGTGAATGTTTCTGTATTTCTGCCCAGGGCTGAGACCCAGAGAGCCACGGAGTTGCCTTACGAAGCAGACTCACTTCTCCCCCGACACACGCCTGCCACAGTCTCAGATACCCTTTGCACGTTGAGAGGAGAGAGCCCAAGGATCCTTAAAGGTGAAATCTACACGGAGATGCAGTGCCCTGCTACAGGATGAAATCTACATGGAGATGATTGACCTGCTCCAAGAAGATGGCCGGCATTCGTCCAGGGCCTGCGAGGTGCCACTGAGTCCAGCAATGGGAACCCCACTGAGGAAACATCCCCAGACGCCCCCACCCCCGAGCCTCATGCTCAGCCCAGGCCAGGGGCTCCCCGCCTGCCGAGGGCTCTAGGGCTGTGTTTAGCCTCCAGCCATGATCCCAGGGACCTGCGGCAGTCCCGGTATCCGTGAAGGTTTCCATGTCTGAGTCAGCGGTGACATGAGCCCAGCAGGCATGAGCGTGGATGCAGCGGTCTCAGGAAGCTCAGCTGACAGAGGCCCCGTGGTCTCCAAGCCTGCTGCATTGCTACGGCTCCTCTGTGCTGGCCCCGCTGGCGTCTCAGACACAGCCTGGCACCTCCCACAGCATGCTGTCACCCCCAAAGCCCCCATGCATCCTAAGAGCACAGGAGACCCAGCCCTTCACAGCGCCCCACCCCTGCCTGGGGCCAGTGAAGCTGGGGAGCAGTGGGGACAAGACCTGCCCCCACCCTGTGGAGCTGGGGGACGGGGGGGACAAGGCCACCTGGTGTCCTGGGACCTGGAAGGCACTGTGTTTTTCTGTGTGTTTCCTCCTGGCACCCTAGGAGCTCCTTCACTGCCCACTGCGGGACATGCTTTAAACACCATTGCCCAAGTGCGTGGAGAAGCCCGGGGCAGGCGCTGCTCTCACTGAAGCCTCCATGCCTGGGCCACTCCAGCCTGAGCGGAGGCTGCGGGCCCCGACTTCTCCCGCGGTTCCTCCCAGTCTGGACGGAGCACGGCCTGGGACGGGCCAGCGGATGGACTGTGGTGGAGGGTCAGCCACCACACGGAACGGTGCTGGGAATTACGACAAAACCTGAGCGCTGTGGGAAAGTGGGGTCTGTTTACTGGTGACGCGAGGGTCATAGGACCTAAAATGCATATTTAAAACCGTTAAGAACGCTGAGTCGAGGTGACAGCAAGAATATACCGGTCACTAAGAGATGAGTCACATAAACGCCCTTCTGGAGGAAAAACCTATTACGTCCTATTTTACACTCTGTGCAAAGTACCATTTGCTACGATAATGTAATATTAGAGGGAAACAGCTTCACGTTCATAAATAGGAGTGGTCCTTAAATAAAACACAAATATGAAAACTGCAAAAATGAATCCCTTTGGCTGTCTGAAGTCTTCCTGCACAGAACTACCCCCCGGCAGAGGTAAAGACAGAGGCTCATTTGGGGTGTCGCAGCATTGGCGCTGAGGGACTGCTGAGCAGATCGAGACTCCTGCAGCACAGGAGAACATGAACACACATCAGAAGCCAGATGCCCACGGAAGAGCCGAGGAAGGCCGCCATCCTAGAGAATGCTGCCAGTTCCTACAGAAGGCTGACGAATGTGGAAAATGTCTGAAGACACTGAGAAATCAGAGTCAGGAGCCAGGGAAATAGCTAGCAGACCGCAAGAAGTGCACTACCCACAACAGCAGGAGGGAACCCTTATCCACCCAGGAGCCAGCTCTTGGAGACGACAGCCTCTTTCCCAGCCATCCACGCGTTTCCTCTCACGTGGGTAGCAAGGTCCCAGGCTGTGTGTTTTGTTGCGTATCATATCTACCTGGCGAAGCTCCCTCTAGACAGGGGCTTCTCGTTTCTCTGCTAGACAGAGCAGCTGCTCTCCTGACTGCCAAAGAGCAAGACCTGGGCCCCAGGACATCCGGACGCCTGGGGAATAACGACCAGAGTCACACTGATTGCAAGTGCAAGGACGTGGCCACGGTCATCCAGCCAGCTGGGAATCTTCCCGTGACATGGGGCATATAGGAAAGGAACCAAGCACCAAGTCGATGCTGTCTCCAAAGACTTCTGGCTATGAGAGGGGATGGCACCCCAAAGAGACTAGCAACTGTATGCTTCCCACAAACTCACAGCCCGCAGCCTCGCTGCCAGCACGGCCTGGGAACGTTCAGCCCAGCCCTAGACAGCAGAGGGACCTGGCACTGCTCCGCGGCTGCCACTGCCAGGATGGCCCCAGACCTCCAGCAGTGCTGCCCGTGGCTCCAGCAGGGGAAGGTGGAGGAGAGCTCCCACCCAGTCCCAGCTGGGCTGGAGCAGGGGAAGGTGGAGGAGAGCTCTCACCCAGTCCCAGCTGGGCTCAGCTCCAGCAGGGGAAGGTGGAGGAGAGCGCTCCCGGGGGTGGGCCTGCACCCAGGAGCTCCTGGCTCGGGGGCAGCCCTGAGCAAACGTGCTACATGGAAGCTGTTCCTGGCCAGTGCTCAGAGCACATGGGGCTGAGCTCCTCGCTCGGTGCTCGGTTGCTATAGTGATGGGTTGCTCTGCTGTATTAAGCACCCATCAGTGTTGCCACCCCCGGGACCCTCTGTGCTCTGGGGACGGCATGAGGACCCGCTCACTTGCAGACGCCTTTCGTCACCAGCTGACCAGTCCTGCTGAGCACCACAGACTCTGAGACGCACGTGACCCAAGTCCCACGCCAGGCCTGCCAGGCGCCCTCCGCTCGCCCCTCCATTCCCCATGTGGCACAAATCCACGGTGAACAAATGGGAAGCTTGGAGATTCCTTCTTAATTTTTCCAATCGGTGTCTGGCCCTTTCCCTCAGCCCGTCTTCCCCTCACCCCAGTACCCCACTGGACACGAGGCCCCACACACCGACTCCTGGATTTCCACTCAAAGACACTGCCTGCGTGGCCCCCAGCATGAACCCCACGCACGCCAAGGGGCCCCCTGCCTCCTGCAAAGCCCTGTGCCTTTGTGAACTCTGTCCACCCACCTGGAGTCTCCTCTCTAAGCAGTCTCTGAGGACGGCCGCCACCACGGCTGGGGCTGCAGCCTCTGGGGACCCGTGGGGTCTCTGGCTCTCCCCAGGGGAAGCACAGGCGCTGGGCCCGGCCAAGGCGAGGGCGGCTGAGCACAGACGCTGCCTGGCCCTCTGAGCCGCCGGCCCATCGTGGGCCATGCGGGTCGCACTCTGCAGCCACACAGAGGTGTGGCACGGCTGTGGGCATGTGGCCACTTGCACACCGAGGACCCAGGCCTCTGGAGGAGGCAGGCAGCGGCAGGGCCCAGGGGCATTCTCCTCATCACACAACATTCGCTCTATGGCAACAGACTCACAAAGAACCATGCCACCTCCATGCATCCATGGCCTGCGAGTGAGATGGGAAGCCATGCACACGGCACCACCCGCCCCCCAAGGCCACAAAGACCAGAGCAGGAGAACCCTAACCCCAAAACTGGAAGTGCATGTGTGTGGCTAAAGTGGTAGAGCACCAACCCTGGGGGAGAAAGCTAAGCAAGAGCATGAGGCCCTGAGGTCAGCCTCAGCACACACACACACACACACACACACACACACCTGTAAATGATGAACATATATTAAAACACATGCAAGATGGAAAGCATCATGCATAAACATGGTGCCTAAGGTACGGTGTGTACCCTGGTGAAACTCTTCCGAACAAACAGCTCATCAGTGAACAAGGTGCATACGGAGGTGGATCGTGTGTTGCTGGGAGATGAGGAGGTCAAGGGGGGTGGAAGGGAGGGTGAGGACCTTCAGGACAGTCCACACAGCCCCCCTCTTACAGGCACTGGTGGGTCTCTGGCGTGGTCTCTTTGCATTCTGCAAGTGGACAGAGAACCCCATCCCATCCTTCCTTCTGGGTCTGGCTATTAGCTGTGAACTTGGTGAGCCCCGCCCGGCCAGGGGGCCATCTACTCTGTGGTTCAGCTTTTGCCTCCTTGTAGTTGGCACAGAAAACAAACTGCCATTTTCCTCCTCTGTTTCTGCATGTCAATGATGTCCGGGTCCTTGTCAGCCATCAAGGGTGGCCGTGTCTTTCTTGTTCATGGCTGACTGGCAGCACCTTCAGACACCTCTGGAGCAGATGTGCTTTCCAGGCAGGACCCAGATGGTCTCTGGGGCTGGGGCTCTGGTGGCCCCACCTCTGCTTCCAGAGTAAGGTCACATCACAGATTGACCACGCTTTGGCTTTAACACCCAGCAGTGGTAAAGACAACTTTCTTTCGCCTTATGTATTAAAAACATTATTTTAGAATTGATTTTTACAATGAGAGATTCAATTTACGTTAAAGCTGATTTTCGGGTGCAAAGATCTACACGTGTAGAAACATTGACGACCACCCACGCAGGGCTAAGTTTGCACCACTGAAAGCAGTGTCCAAATGCCAGCAGAGTATTTCTTGTGCACAGGATTTTTCCTTCACAAAATGCCGAGACTCTGAGCATGCTCCTGGGTATGTTGGAGATTTTTCTCAATATATTTGGTACTTTTCCTTTTTTTTTTTAAAGAGGAATGTGAGCTACACATAAATTTTTCTCTAACAAGTTTGACAATTAGCACTTCTCCATGTCCTGGACTAGATCTATTCTGACAAGTACTCATTGCAGATGACTATGAGAGGGTTTGGCTTCATTTAACTTAAAGGAGGCAAGTTCAGAGCTGGGCTCTCCTTTCTGTCCAGGCACAGAAAAGGGGGATAACACAGCATACTTCATGTTACACATATTTTGTCATGGTTCCAAATATTTCTAAATAAGAGCAACAGTAAACAGATCTTGACAAGGGAGCTTTGCCTTTTGTAACGTCTGTGCAAACACTGTCCCTGTCATCTTTTCTGTCTTTCAACTCTGAACCTGCAGAAAGTAAGGAGCGGCACAGTGCCCCGGGCTGTGAACATACACTCGAATGGGCACCAGGCCCTGGGCAGCAGCTTGTCCTCGGCCCGGCTGTGACCACAGGCACAGGGCACTCCTGGCACCTGGGACCTTGCCTCTGGACCATGGAAATTTCAGTTTGTCCAGAGACACACCTCTTTCTCTTCCTTGATCATTGCCCACGGGCTCTGTTACCTTAGTGATGCCTGGCAGGGAGCAACTGGCCTCACCGGCAGGGCCCCCACCTGCCTGGCCCCTGCCCTGCCTGGCCCCCACCCTGCCAGGGCCCCCGCCCTGCCTGGCCCCCGCCCTGCCAGGGCCCTCAGCCCTCGCCTGCCTCCCCTTACCTTCCTGAGGAACAGTTTCTGCCGGATCACCCTTCACTGCCCAGGGCGGAAGTGCACCTGGACCCATGCTGCCCACTGGATCACAGCCCCCTACTCCTCTCCTCCCTCCACTCCACGCCCAATCGTCACCAGGCAGCCAGGTCCATCAGCACCTTACCCTCCCTCCTCCTCACCCCTCTTCAGTCACTGGAGACCCCATCAAGGAAACCTCAAACCCACAGACACCACCGGAGAGGTGGAAACCAGAGCTCCCTGAACTCAAGAGAGGAAGGATGGCTGGGGAGAGGCGGCCTCCGGGCTGCCAGCTCCCACCCTCAAGAGCAAACTCCCTCAAGAGCTCTGAATCCTGACAGCTTTCACACAACATCGGATGGACAGTCAGCCTCCTGTGAGGCCAGGCAAGTGATAAAAGTTGTGGAAAACGCAGATGGTGGGCGCTGTGGCTCTCCCACAGGGCGTCTGTCCGCTGTCCCCCTCCAGAGGCACAGGAAACCCCCTCTCATCCCCTTTCTGCCATTTAATTTAAAATGGCTACGAGTTAGCGAGAGGAAAGGAAATAAACAGAGTGGCTTTTGCCTATACCGGTGACTCGTGTCTATAAACCAGGCTACTCGGGAGGCTGAGATCCAGAGATCACAGTTCAAAGTCAGACTGAGCAGAAAAGTTCATGAGACTCTTATTTCCAATAAAGCATCCAAAAAAGTCAGAAGTGGAGCCATGGGTCAACGGGTCAAGCATTATCCTTGAGCAAAAAGGCTAAGCCTCCAAGCCCCAGGACTAGCACAAATAAACAAACATGGAGTTGCATTTTTAATGAGCCAAATGATGTATGGAGGTTATGCCATGATTGTGTCTTCACTGCATCACTGTTCAAATGGCACCTGAGCCACAGAGTAAAGGCAGAAACAGCTCACCTGAGCCATAGAGACAGGAACACACACAGCTCACCTGAGCCATAGACACAGGAACACGCACAGCTCACCTGAGCCATAAAGACTGGAACACACAGCCATCTGAACCAGAGAGACAGGAACACACACAGCACATCTGAGTCACAGAGACAGGAACACACACAGCTGACCTGAACCACAGAGACAGGAACACACACAGCTGACCTGAACCACAGAGACAGGAACACACACAGCTCACCTAAACCACAGAGACAGAACCACACACAGCTCACCTGAACCACAGAGACAGGAACACACAGCTCACCTGAACCACAGAGACAGGAACACACACAGCTCACCTGAACCACAGAGACAGGAACACACAGCTCACCTGAACCACAGAGACAGGAACACACACAGCTCACCTGAACCACAGAGACAGGAACACACACAGCTCACCTGAACCACAGAGACAGGAACACACACAGCTCACCTGAACCACAGAGAGACAGGAACACACACAGCTCACCTGAACGACAGAGAGACAGGAACACACACAGCTCACCTGAACCACAGAGAGACAGGAACACACACAGCTCACCTGAACCACAGAGACAGGAACACACACAGCTCACCTGAACCACAGAGACAGGAACACACACAGCTCACCTGAACCACAGAGAGACAGGAACACACACAGCTCACCTGAACCACAGAGACAGGAACACACACAGCTCACCTGAACCACAGAGAGACAGGAACACACACAGCTCACCTGAACCACAGAGACAGGAACACACACAGCTCACCTGAACCACAGAGACAGGAACACACACAGCTCACCTGAACCACAGAGAGACAGGAACACACACAGCTCACCTGAACCACAGAGACAGGAACACGCACAGCTCACCTGAACCACAGAGACAGGAACACGCACAGCTCACCTGAACCACAGAGACAGGAACACACACAGCTGACCTGAACCACCAGAGACAGGAACACACACAGCTGACCTGAACCACCAGAGACAGGAACACACACAGCTGACCTGAACCACCAGAGACAGGAACACGCACAGCTCACCTGAACCACAGAGACAGGAACACGCACAGCTCACCTGAACCACAGAGACAGGAACACACACAGCTGACCTGAACCACCAGAGACAGGAACACACACAGCTGACCTGAACCACCAGAGACAGGAACACGCACAGCTCACCTGAACCACAGAGACAGGAACACGCACAGCTCACCTGAACCACAGAGAGACAGGAACACACACAGCTCACCTGAACCACAGAGACAGGAACACACACAGCTCACCTGAACCACAGAGAGACAGGAACACACACAGCTCACCTGAACCACAGAGAGACAGGAACACACACAGCTCACCTGAACCACAGAGAGACAGGAACACACACAGCTCACCTGAACCACAGAAACAGGAACACACACAGCTCACCTGAACCACAGAGACAGGAACACACGCAGCTCACCTGAACCACAGAGACAGGAACACACGCAGCTGACCTGAACCACAGAGAGACAGGAACACACACAGCTCACCTGAACCACAGAGACAGGAACACACACAGCTCACCTGAACCACAGAGACAGGAACACACACAGCTCACCTGAACCACAGAGACAGGAACACACGCAGCTCACCTGAACCACAGAGACAGGAACACACACAGCTCACCTGAACCACAGAGAGACAGGAACACACACAGCTTACCTGAACCACAGAGACAGGAACACACACAGCTCACCTGAACCACAGAGACAGGAACACACAGCTCACCTGAACCACAGAAACAGGAACACACACAGCTCACCTGAACCACAGAGACAGGAACACACACAGCTCACCTGAACCACAGAGACAGGAACACACACAGCTCACCTGAACCACAGAGACAGGAACACACACAGCTCACCTGAACCACAGAGACAGGAACACACACAGCTCACCTGAACCACAGAGACAGGAACACACACAGCTCACCTGAACCACAGAGACAGGAACACACACAGCTCACCTGAACCACAGAGAGACAGGAACACACACAGCTCACCTGAACCACAGAGAGACAGGAACACACACAGCTCACCTGAACCACAGAGACAGGAACACACACAGCTCACCTGAACCACAGAGAGACAGGAACACACACAGCTCACCTGAACCACAGAGACAGGAACACACACAGCTGACCTGAACCACAGAGAGACAGGAACACGCACAGCTGACCTGAACCACAGAGACAGGAACACGCACAGCTCACCTGAACCACAGAGACAGGAACAGGCACAGCTCACCTGAACCACAGAGACAGGAACACACACAGCTCAACTGAGCCACAGAGAGACAAGAACCCACGTGGCACACGACATCACCCTGGTGGCTGCCCATAGCCCACTTCGTATCTCTGTCCCACCCATGGCCCTGTTGCAGGCATGATCTTGGGGCTTCTCTCCTGAGCCACAGTGCTGTCACGGCCCACAGGACCCGCAGTGGCGTCCGTGTCTTGTCTCCTAACCGGAGTCACCACATGCCTAGGACGGGTCGTGAAGGAGGAGGAATTGAGGCGGAATGGAGAAGCGCTGTGAAGAATCCCACCCTGAAATCATTCGTCTGTTGGAATTGTGTCTTGAGCTGCCCTAAGTGCAATTCCATTCAAAGTTCCATGAGAACTAACAGCTAATTTGCCCAGAATTCAGTGCCTTAAAAGCTCATTCGCAGCGCAGACTGTGGCTTTGATCTCTGGCTAAAAGGCTGTGGTGTCTGTGTCAGAGACTTCAGGCCGAAGCCTTTGCCTTCTAATGGAAGGTAATTGCCGGGGGACAGAGCGTGTGCGGGACCACAGAGAGCACTGCCTTTCCTTCCAGGTCACCACCCCGGCTTACTCATCTTCCAGGGGAAGTTTTTAAGGACGTTCTTTTGCTTGTTGGCCATTTCACAGGCCCGCAGGCGGCCACACAGCCAGGGCAGGCGCACATTGTCAGGAATGGACACCAGACAGCACAGCCTTGGAGTCCTGGCCACCCACCTGTGCCAGCCCGAAAGCACCCGGGCATCTCCTCTGCCGCACTGTGCCACGTTCCCAGCCCTCAGACCCGCATCCAGGACAACACTGCAGGCGGCAGGCCCGCACCCACAGAGCTGCGGGGATCCGAGCCAGGGGACGGTGCCTCTGCGTGGGGGAAGGCCTGGCGGTCACCTCACCCCGGGCTGCGGCTGGATCCAGAAGCTGCATAACTGCACACAGCCTGATCTGCCAGCCCCGAACCTCACCAACATGGGTGAGGGAGACCTGCCCCCCTTCCTCCCCACACCAAGAGTGGTGAGGGAGGCCTGTTTCCCTCCTATCCTCACCAAGAGGGGTGAGGGAGGCCTGGCCACCCTCCCCCCACACACACCAACAGGGGTGAGGGAGGCCTGCCCCCCTCCCATCCCTACCAAGACGAGGGAGGGAGGCCTGGTCCCCTTCCCCCCACCCAACACAGGTGAGGGAGGCCTGGCCGCCCTCCCCACCCACACACCAACCACCAACACAGTGAGGGAAGCCTGGCAGGAAAGGCAGCGGCTGGGCTTTCCCGCACGGTGGCCTGGCAGGAGTCCGGGCCCGCCTGGCTGTGGTTCTGGTTCCAGGCTGAGCTGACGGCTGGTCCATGCCATTTGCTTTGCATGGAGAAAGCAAGGCCAAGAGAAACTTAAAATCCCTCTGGAGTCCTAAATGGTTACCTGGAGTGAAAGCTGAATGTTATTTATTTCCTCAAAATAGAGGGGAAAAGGCGATTGGTTTGCATGTGTCTTCACTCCAGCATGGTGCTGCATGGGAGAGCAGCCAGGGACGACGGCACCACCCCGCCCCAGCCCAGCTCTGTGACCCCGCTCAGCTCTGTGACCCCAGCTCAGCTCTGTGACCCTATTCAGGCCATCGTGTGTGTCCCCCAGAACCACGGGGACAGTTGGCAGTGTGGCCACGGTGTGTGGCTCCCGGGGACATGGGTCATATTTCCCGGGGGCTCTGGAAGGG
Organism: Megascapheus bottae; assembly: GCF_031878675.1. NCBI lineage: Eukaryota > Metazoa > Chordata > Mammalia > Rodentia > Geomyidae > Megascapheus > Megascapheus bottae. The sequence continues at coordinate 1,881,139 of NC_143516.1, read as the reverse complement.
CCCCAAAGAAGGAAAACAGCTCTGGCTCAGAGTGGCCAGTCCCCCGGGGCCCCAAGCAAGGCCATGGCGCTCACATGCCAGACACGTGAGCAGCCAGTGCGCTCTCCCACCTGGACTCCCCCAGTGACAGAGCCACCCGCACTCAGTGAACTGAGCCAGGAGTCACTTTCATAGCACCGCAGTGACGCTCCACCTTCGGGCTGAGAGAGAGCAGCCTTGAGCTCCAGTGGGGTAAACGCCACACACAGGTGAGGGTCACCGTAGGATGTCACCTTACGACGCCACAGTCAATAACCACAAGGATGAAGCCACACGCAGGCGACTGAGCAGGTTCAGCATTTTTACAAAAACAACCACAAAAAGAATGTGGCAGCTAAGCCTGCCAGGCTATTATGGCAGCACTGTGGCTGTCAGCCCATCCCTCCCCTTCATCCTGCTCAGGACGCCAGCCAGGGGCACAGTCCCCCCCACCGCACAGGCTCCGAGCATACCCGCCTTTCCTGGGGTTCACCTTTAGTCTGCACAGCCGCCCTCCGTTCTGAGTGACAGTACGCCCTGGGTGTCACAGCAATGGACTCCTGGAACCACAAACAGCAGAGCCTGAAGCCCAGGGCCCGGGTCTGCACGGCGTCTACACGCGTGCCTTGGCATCTAGGCCATTCAGATAACTCCTCTGGGTAAGGACTGTGCGGACAGCTGTCCCACTGCCGTCTAGGGAATGCTGACCAGGATTGAGTGCTCCTCGCGGGTGCAGGGTTTTCTTCTGTTGTGGCACTGGGTGTTGAACTTGCTGGCCACCCTGCGAGGTTCTGTGCAGCGTTTGCTCCAGGGCAGGGGAGGCTCCGGAAGGGCTCATAACTGGGCTCGACGAGGACTGAGTAATGAAGAAGAGCACCCCAGCTTTAGTGGCTCACCCGGGGTTTCCCTGAGTCTAACCTCCTGCTTCCCCTTGGAGACCACGATCCAAAGTGCAGGAGCAGACAGTGGGAGACGCAAGCCTGGTGTTTAAAGCAACCCCAAAGGCAAGGTGTGAGACTGGGGTGGCCCAGCAGGGCATGGGCCACGGGCAGTGCCAGCTCTCCAGTCCCGGGAAGGGCAGTGGACGAGCTCCGGCCAGGCCGCTCAACTTCCATTCCCTGCCAACCGGGGCTCCGAACACCCCAAAGTGCAAGGAGGAAGAGGAGAGTAGCTGTGGGAGCGGGCAAGCTGCTGTGCTCCCGCTGCCAAATTCTAACTGACAAGCTCCTTTTGAAACTCAAAGAGGCCTCACGACTCTTCAGCAGACCCTCGCAGGTCAGCTGGCTCCCTCGGCTCCCCTCCCGCCGAGAGCCAAAGAAAAGGAGACCCGGAAGGCAACACGTCCTTGCCCGTGAGCGTGAGCCCATGTGGCGTGCGGCAAGCACGTGAAACATGACCGTGGAGGCAAGCACGTGAAACATGACCGTGGAGGCAAGCACGTGAAACATGACCGTGGAGGCTTGCCTCCGCACAGCGGGGATTCTCCTCCGGCTGCACAGCGCGGGGCAGCTTCCCCGGGCAGCGCCGCCAGCTGTCCCTGTGCGGTCACCACTCCACTGAGAGGGGGGCAGAGCTGCATCCTCCCGCTGGGACCTGCCCCGTTCCAAGATGGTTCAATTAGGAGGTGACTCCAAGCGCTATACAGGCCTCCAGCAAGCCACTCAGACAAATGACAGGAGACACCCGAGACTTCAGATCACAGCACCAGTCAGCGCTAACTGTACAATGCTACCGACACGATTTTTAGGTCCAGCAAGGAGACTCAATTTTCAATAACAATAATAATAGTAATAATAATAATACCAAGAACCCCTTATTCAACTCATTTGGTGTTAGGCCAATCAGAGATTCATTTAGACCCAGCCAGGAACCCACCACCCTGCCAGCAGCGAAACAGAGGGAAGCAGCGCCAGGACAGCCACTGAGGGGCCCCCCCGGCAGCCGCACCCAGGTTCCTTCCTCCCGGAGTGACGGCCCTCCACCTTCCCCTCCCCGCCAGGGACCTCCCACTCCACCTGCCAAGGCCTCCTTCCTCCTCAGACCCTTCAGCCCTCTTAGCATCGAAGCTGCCAAACACACACAGACTTCCTGCACAAACACCACGCATTCTGCATCGGCGTAGGGAGTCACGAGCCCGGTGGAGGTGGCCTGCCTGCACGAGGAGTTTCTGCTGGGAGAACACACAGTCTCGTCCTCTGGTCAGGGGACACCACCCGCAAGCTCCCTTATTTGTAATGCCGCTCTTCCCACCAGAGAGCTGCTGGGATACGGGAAATCCTATCGAGCACCCGACTCGAGTGCCCGCGTGGGGCTGAGGGCTGACTCCCGCCAGCCCAGGCCACGCTGGCACGCTGGCCCATCACTCTTGTCGTTCGTGACCCTCGCTTGTTCTGAAGACACATAATAGATGCTTGAAGGGAACACTGACTCGAGCACGCCACGCTAAGCTCGGTAGGTTGGCGTTGCTTTAGCTCACAAGGCAGAGCCGTGCTGCACAAAGCCACCATTGCACAACTGACGGCTCCCAGCTCCCCAGGACGTCAGAGAACTTCAGTTTTACTGGGCAGCTTTCCGTCTTCTAAAGCACATACCATAGTGTGCTATGCCCAGCTCTGGGCAGTATCAGCGACCAGAGCAATTGAGAAAGACTTCACGTTTAACGTTTTCAAAGGCTGCAGCCCATGCTCGCACAGAGAGAGAGGAGCAGATGGGCGTCTCTTACCTCAGAGGACTCGGCCGGCTGTGTCTCCACTGAGGTCTGGTCCTCCTTGCCCTGCAGGAACGGGAAGAGAAGAGAAGCTGTGAGTCTCAGGGGGTGCAGACAGGGCGCAGACCCCAGTGAGACAAGGCCGTGGGCACCAACCACGCGAGCAGCTCGCTTTTTGCTTCTGAACATGAATCTCCACATGGCCTCGGGTGACTGGGGGAGCTTCTCCAGCTGGTAGACAGCTCCCGAGAGAAGACCCGAAGAAGGGAACTTGCAACTGCTGTGCAACTTGGTATAATTTCACGAGGGGAAGTGTGTCTCCATCACTGCTCTCAAACCTCAACTGACAAATGTCATCATGGAAGCATGGGGCCGTGGCTCGGGGGAGCGGGCTGTGCCACCCCTGCGGGGCCCCACACGGCACCCTGGATGTGCTGTAGCCACTTGAACCCCATAACTGCCACATGCACGCGTGCGCTCAGCTGAGACTCCAGGTTTCGTCACCAAGGCCCCGGCAGAGGAGCACAGGACCCAGGATGTCGTGTTTAAGTCCCAGCACCTCTGGCCCACAAGAGTATGGAGACCACTGGAAGACCACCCCAGTCCTTGCGCTGTAAGACCCGAGGACAGAAGGAAGGCCGGCCTGGCCCATCTTCAGATGCACCCTGGTCAGGGTTGCCCGGCTGCTGTTTCTCCCCACCCTGTCTGCTCTGTGTCCCTGGCACAGACCCAGCAATGGAAAAGGACAATGCCCAAATTCAAACTCATCTTCCCGGTCTCCCGTGGACAGCGGGTAGGGCGACCTCTGAGTGGAAAGACAGTAGGGGTGGGGAGGGGGTCCAGTGCTTCCGGCTGCTTTGAACTGCCGCAAGTCACCAATGTCACACACTTTGGGGTCTGTCCTCCCAGTAGGAGAGAGACGCACAAGGTGGGGTGTGTAACCTCTGCTGGGCCTCTGTACACACCCAGCACCCTGGCCCTCAGCCCATCTCCGGCATCCCCTCATTCCTTAGGCCTGGGGCCTGGCCAGGCCTCTCCCACTGGGAACAGCCGGCCACGGTACAATTTCCCTCTGGATGCAGAATCCTGGCCCAGGAGACCTGGGGTGCAGAGGAAGCTGCATGATGCTGAATCAGATGATGGCTGAATCACATTCACACAGGGATACAGGGTCCATTCTGCATCTAGCAGCATCTGAACTTGAGTTTATTTTGTTTTGCCAGTCTTGGGGCTTGAACTCTGGGCCTGGATGCCATCCCTGAACTTGGATAATCAAGACTAAAGTGCTGCCACTTGAGTCACAGCTCCACTTCCAGCTTTCTGTGCTTAATTGGAAATAAGAGTCTCGTAAACTTCCCTGTCTGGACTGACTTTGAACTGCTATCTTCAGAGCTCAGTCTCCTGAGTAGCTAAGATTACAGGCATAAACCACCAGCACTCGGCTTTGAACTTTAAGTAAAGTTATATGTTATTTTATGTCATTAGGCCATGTAATCAATTTCAAGATTCTGTCATTTTGAACTTCCTTAGAAATTACCAGATGATTCATTTTCAATGTTGTGTTTGCTGGCAGTTTAGGGGGCGGGCGTCTTAAATGCCCTGATGGCTCTGAGACCCACCTCGGGCCTCTTCTCTAAAAGGTGCACAGCCCCTCACCCCAAAGTCCATTCAGAGCCACCAGAGCCCAACGTCCATATCTCCTTGAATTTCCATCCTGTGCCACTAGGAGACAGCAGAGGACACAAGACAATACTTCTAGCCAGCAGTTGAAATCCTGGATCTATGCTAGTAAATGTGAAAAGCAGGCTTGCATTTCCTTCACAGGTAACGATATATGTATATACTGCCTTTTGAGAACATTATGTTCAAAATATTGATTTCTGCTCCACTTATTGATTGGGCGTTTTATGTTTAGTGTTGTGTTTGTTTTTGTTTTTAACTCTGTGTATCCTGGATGTTAGTCCCGTCAGATAAACAGTCGGCAAAGACTCCTCCATGTTCTGTTGGTTGTCTCTACTCTGGTGAATGTTCTGGTGGTGTGCAGAGCTCACAGCAGCCACGCCACAGACAAATGAATACAGTAGAGTCTACACACAGTAGAGTATGCGTACAGTACACATACAGGAGAGTATAATTCAGCCACCAGGAGAAGGAAAGGATTTCATTTACAGAATATGAGGAAACTTGGGGCCATCTCCTAAGTGACACAAGCGTCACATGTTCTCTCTCGTGGGTAGAATCTAGATTTAAAGGGCATGAAAACAGGAGTGAATGACGCATACTGTAAAAATGTCACCATAAGAACCACTGGTCTGTAGAGTTGATGAAATAGAAATTCTCTAACCCGTGGAAGTGCTATACTGCATTGGTCCTATGCACAGTGAAATGAGTAATTTCCCTTATTAGCTCTGAAAAAACAACAAACCAAAGCAAAAAGCAGTGACTTTTGTAGCCCTGTGAGATTGTTGGGGCTGGGGTGGGGCTCGGGGGAAGGTCTAGGCTCGCCTGCACAAGGTCCTGGGATGTAGGCCCGGCACTGTAGAATAGGCACCTTGACGGTCAACTCAGTGGGTGGAGACTCGCCTGGGAGATGGGAAGGCACAGGGCTGGGAGGCCCTGAGCCACCTCCAGGGAAGACTGACCACCAGGGCCAGATGGTCAGGCGCTGGGTAGGCCCTCAGTTCACACATTCATGACGGCTTTAGTGGGGCGGGGCTGCATTAGAGGAAGCGGGTCACTGGGGCGGCTCCTTCTGCTGCACTGTCCTTTGTTTCCTGTCCTGCTGGAGGCCAGCCGCTCTGCTCTGGCCTTCACTCGATAGCCAGACTGGCCCCTAACCCGATAGCCAGACTGGCCCCTAACCCAGTGATCGTCCTGCCTCAGCTCCAGTGCTGCAATGACAGGCCTGGACCACCAAGGAGACGCCTTCCGTCACCAAAGGAAGCACTGCTTCAGGGGAAGTGAGGACCATCGGACCCCGTTTCTCAGGACACCATAATGGCTCCCTGCCCCCGATGCCACCACGGCTGGAGTATGGGACACTGTAGAACCTCAGGATGTCACCCGGCAACCCAGACGTGTGGGAACCTCAGGATGTCACCTGACTGAGCCATCTCAGCGGCTCCCAGGAGCAGGCCAAAGTCCAGATGCTGGGATGCAGGTTGGCCAGGGCTAGACCCAGCAGAAGGAAGTGTGCAGGGCTGCAGAGCTGGGCCGCCAGGACCCCGCCCAGCGCACCCCGACACTGCAGAGGCCTTCGTGGGTGGTCGATGCTGGGAGCCGAGCAGAGCTGGATGCTCTGGGTATCAGCGCCATCCTCTACACCCAGCCCTGCTCTTGCAGCGCGAGCCGGGAGGTGCGGGTTTATGGGCAAGAACGTTCACTGCATCTGCATCCCCGAAGCCGCATTTCCCGTGCGTGCCCTCCACAGCTGCTGCTTCTAACCTGGTGGCCCCTAGAGCAGCGAGGAGTGCAGTGGGAGCCGCCGGCGCCAGCTGCTCCATTTTACTTCTCAATCATTTCTGTTTTAATTAACCACTTGCACACTGATAATCATGGTAACGAGGACACGAGGACCTGAGGACACAGCCTGGTAACGAGTGAGAGAAACTACTTCTACACATGTGCTTCTTGGCCTGCGGAAGCCGAGACCCGGCCGCCAGCAGCCCTCGGTTGCAGACAGAGCCTCCGTGGACAGACTCTGCATCTCTTCTCAGCCACTCACACCATCGCCGAGAAACTCAGCGTGCGAGATGTTTTCATTTACACAGAATTCAGAACACTGTCTCTAAAATTTCCCTCGCGGTATTTCCAAGCCATCCTTACCGAATTCTACAATGGAGCTCTCTGGGGACGCACGACAGAGCGGCTGAGCTGGGTTATGCTGTGCCTGAGAGGCGGCTGTGATGCTTCCCTGGAGTCTGGAACCCACTAAAGGCTTTTCCAGCCTGATCAGTAACATCCGGCGGCCATTTAAAAAATCTGAACCTATAAGAACTTCCAGCCCCATGTTTTTCCAAAGCTGTCAGCTTTTGAAAGCACCTGATAATGTCATTGTGGATTTGTTGACTTTCTTCATTTGTTTTTGAAAGCCAAGCAATACAAGGTAAAAGAATAAATAGAGCCAGCGTGGTGGCTCCTGCCTGTAATCCTAGCTACTCAGGAGGCTGAGATCTGAGGATCAAGGTTCAAAGCCAGACCGAGCACAAAAGGACGGGATGTGAGACTTATCTCCAGTGAACCTCTAGAAAATGGGAAGTGGGGCTTGGCTCAGGGTAGGTGGTAGCCTTGAGCTGAAGAGCTCAGGGACAGGCCCTGGCCAAGTTCAGGCCCCATGACCCACACAAAAAAAAATTTTTTAAAGAATAAATACAGCAAGATAGTTATAGCTAAAAAGTAATTATAAATTACAAGCATAGCATAATCACAAATTGAGGAGAATAAATAAATAATGGGTTAATAAACCTAGACTCATCCCTCGGGACCATAAACACAGCTCATGGAGGGTGCAGGCCTCACCTGGGTGGAAGACTCTGGAGCATCTGTCTCCGGAAAGTGTATTTGGGCCCCAGTGTTACTATTAGTCAAAAATACTCAATATTTTCCAGAAGCCCCTCGTAGGGGGCTTCGCTCTTTCAACACACCTCCCATCTCTCTCTGAACGCACAGTGGACCTGTGCTAGTTAGACGCACGATGTGGATCTAGAAGACGTAAAAGCACCCCTTTCATTTTAATGGAAGAAGAAGCAAAAAAACAGTGCCATCGCGAGAGAGCACACGGGCTGTGCACGCAGCAAGTCAGCAGCTGGCGAGCTCCTCCCTCCCGCAGGGCCTCTGCAGTGCTGAGAAGAATCACGGGCAACTCCTCCCTGCCCCAGCCACCAGGCTGCACCGCCACTAGATGCCCACCAGCCGGCACCTCCCAGGCTCACGTCCAAGGCTCACACCCCAGGCTCACCTCCCAGGCTCACGTCCAAGGCTCACCTCCCAGGCTCACCTCCCAGGCTCACACCCCAGGCTCACACCCCAGGTTCACCTCCCAGGCTCACCTCTCAGGCTCACACCCCAAGCTCACCTCCCAGGCTCACACCCCAGGCTCACCTCCCAGGCTCACACCCCAGGCTCACCTCCCAGGCTCACCTCCCAGGCTCACACCCCAGGCTCATGTCCAAGGCTCACACTCCAGGCTTACCTCCCAGGCTCACACCCTAGGCTCACCTCCCAGGCTCACCTCCCAGGCTCACACTCCAGGCTTACCCCTCAGGCTCACACCCCAGGTTCACCTCCCAGGCTCACCTCCCAGGCTCATACCCCAGGCTCACACCCCAGGCTCACCTCTCAGGCTCACCTCCCAGCCTCACACCCCAGGCTCACACCCCAGGCTCACCTCCCAGGCTCACACCCCAGGTTCACCTCCCAGGCTCACCTCCCAGGCTCATACCCCAGGCTCACCTCCCAGGCTCACCTCTCAGGCTCACCTCCCAGGCTCACACCCCAGGCTCACCTTCCAGGCTCACACCCCAGGCTCACCTCCCAGGCTCACCTCCCAGGCTCACCTCCCAGGCTCATGTCCAAGGCTCACACTCCAGGCTTACCTCCCAGGCTCACACCCTAGGCTCACCTCCCAGGCTCACCTCCCAGGCTCACACTCCAGGCTTACCCCTCAGGCTCACACCCCAGGTTCACCTCCCAGGCTCACACCCCAGGCTCACACCCCAGGTTCACCTCCCAGGCTCACCTCTCAGGCTCACACCCCAAGCTCACCTCCCAGGCTCACACCCCAGGCTCACCTCCCAGGCTCACACCCCAGGCTCACCTCCCAGGCTCACCTCCCAGGCTCACACCCCAGGCTCATGTCCAAGGCTCACACTCCAGGCTTACCTCCCAGGCTCACACCCTAGGCTCACCTCCCAGGCTCACCTCCCAGGCTCACACTCCAGGCTTACCCCTCAGGCTCACACCCCAGGTTCACCTCCCAGGCTCACCTCCCAGGCTCATACCCCAGGCTCACACCCCAGGCTCACCTCTCAGGCTCACCTCCCAGCCTCACACCCCAGGCTCACACCCCAGGCTCACCTCCCAGGCTCACACCCCAGGTTCACCTCCCAGGCTCACCTCCCAGGCTCATACCCCAGGCTCACCTCCCAGGCTCACCTCTCAGGCTCACCTCCCAGGCTCACACCCCAGGCTCACCTTCCAGGCTCACACCCCAGGCTCACCTCCCAGGCTCACCTCCCAGGCTCACCTCCCAGGCTCATGTCCAAGGCTCACACTCCAGGCTTACCTCCCAGGCTCACACCCTAGGCTCACCTCCCAGGCTCACCTCCCAGGCTCACACTCCAGGCTTACCCCTCAGGCTCACACCCCAGGTTCACCTCCCAGGCTCACCTCCCAGGCTCATACCCCAGGCTCACACCCCAGGCTCACCTCTCAGGCTCACCTCCCAGCCTCACACCCCAGGCTCACACCCCAGGCTCACCTCCCAGGCTCACACCCCAGGCTCACCTCCCAGGCTCACACCCCAGGCTCACACCCCAGGTTCACCTCCCAGTCTCACCTCCCAGGCTCATACCCCAGGCTCACCTCCCAGGCTCACCTCTCAGGCTCACCTCCCAGGCTCACACCCCAGGCTCACACCCCAGGTTCACCTCCCAGGCTCACCTCCCAGGCTCACCGCCCAGGCTCACACCCCAGGTTCACCTCCCAGGCTCACCTCCCAGGCTCACCTCCCAGGCTCACCTCCCAGGCTCACACCCCAGGTTCACCTCCCAGGCTCACCTCCCAGGCTCACCTCCCAGGCTCACCTCCCAGGCTCACCTCCCAGGCTCACACCCCAGGCTCACCTCCCAGGCTCACACCCCAGGCTCACCTCCCAGGCTCACACCCCAGGCTCACCTCCCAGGCTCACACCCCAGGCTCACCTCCCAGGCTCACCTCCCAGGTTCACCTCCCAGGCTCACCTCCCAGGCTCACACCCCATGCTCACCTCCCAGGCTCACCTCCCAGGCTCACCTCCCAGGCTCACACCCCAGGTTCACCTCCCAGGCTCACCTCCCAGGCTCACCTCCCAGGCTCACACCCCAGGCTCACCTCCCAGACTCACACCCCAGGCTCACCACCCAGGTTCACCTTCCAGGCTCACCTCCCAGGCTCACACCCCATGCTCACCTCCCAGGCACATTCCAGAGGCCGGGGCACCAGATGGTTGCTCATTTTGGTCCGACTCAGCTCTAGCTCTGAGTCAACATGCGCTGATGTTTCTGGAGCAAACTGAGCACGCTTGCTGGGCAGAGGAATCCTGTCTCTGTCCCCTAGGGTCCTGTGTCAGGCCAGCGCCCGGTGCCCATGATCCCCCACTGCTGCCAGCCCCTTGCCCGCTAGCAGACGTGACTTGGAAACATTCAAAGGCCTTGTACATTTCTCCCACTTCATTTGGTGTGTGTGTTTTTTTTCCCTTCACATTTTCTGGAACCACACATTGCAGGCTGGCTGCGTGGATGTGGACCATTAGAAAACAGACATGCACGCCCAGGGAGGGGCAGGCTCTTACAGAGGGAAAGAGCTTAAACTCACCGCACAGGTGCCTTGGCACAGGGGATGCCTGCGACACTCAAAGGAAATACAGAAAACCTCGAGGAAGAAAGAGAACCTGATTTCCCCGGATGCCATAGAATTGGAATCTAATGTTCAGTTTCCAATGATAAAATTCACAAGGCAGGGCCAGGAGTTTGGCCTAGTGGTAGAGTGCTTGCCTAGCATGCATAAAAACCCGGGTTAGCTTCCTCTGTACCACATACATAGAAAAAGCCAGAAGTGGTGCTGAGGCTCTAGTGGTAGAGCTCTAGCCTTGAGAAAGTCCAAGGACAGTGCTCAGGCCCTGAGCTCAAGCCCAGGACTGGCAAAAAAAAATTCACAAAGCATACAGAATAAGGAAAATAACTAAATAAAAAGCTCATCCTGAAAGACATCTACTAGACTGAGTTTATTTTATTTTTTATTGGTAATCCTGGAGATTAAGCCTGAGGCCTGTGCTTGCTAGGCAAATGGCCTCTGACACTTGAGCCATGCAGCTAGTACTTTTTGCTTTTACTTGATTTGGAATAAGGTATCATGTGTGCGCCTGAGGCTGGCCTGGGCCACAGGTGTGTTCCACGACGCGTGGTTTGTTTGTTCACTCTTAGTTTCACTTCTTGCTCATGCAGGCCTTAAACTGCAGTTAGACCCAAAGTTTAAAGCATGAACTGAGATGAGACACAGCAGCCACAACCAAATCTCAACACAGGTGCAGAACTAGAGGAGGATGGGAAACTACCAACACCCCCGACGACTGAAAAGAAGCCAAGGACATTCTGAAGTTGAAAAGCACAAGAACTTCAATGAAAAACTAAATCACCGATGTAATCAAAGGGAAAAGAATCAACCCATCTGAAAGCAGGAAACAGGAAAAGGAAGAAAAAGTATTGGGGAAAGGGGGTGCTAAAGTACTTGAGGGGTATTGTCAAATACAGCACATGTGTTAAAGGGTGAGAGAGAAAAGAGAGGCATGGAGAGAATGCTTGATGAGGTAATGGCTGAAAGCGTCCCACACTTGATGAAAGGCATGCAGATAAACACCCAAGACCCAGCCACAGACGCTGAATGCAGAGGCTTTGTAGTGGACACATTATAACAGTTGAGATGCAAAGACAACTTTTAAAGCAGCAAATGAGAAGTGACGCAAAACCCACGTTCACCTATTAATAGGAGATTTCTCATAGGAAACTTTGGTGGTCAGAAGGCAATTGGCTACTATCTAAAAAAAGAAACTAAACTAAAAGAAAAGTAACCAAGAATCCTACATCTAGCCAAGCTGCACTTCAAAATGGAGTCAGAAATGAAGAACTTCCCAGGTGAAGCCGAGGTAACAGCTCCCACCACAATCTGCCTTGCAGCTCTGCTGTGGGGGTCCTGGAGGTGGAGAGGCAGGCGGGAGAGCCCAGGAAGAAACGCAGCTCTGGCTGGCACTGCAGAGGTAAGGCAAGATGGCATTGCAGAATCCCCCCACCCCGTTAGGCTGGGCGAACCAGGAGAGTCAGGCAACGAAGAAACCATAATCAGAACAGAGAAGAGAAGAGGGCACTGAGAACCGCAAAAGAGGAAGCAGACAACAGAGTGCAGTGAAACAGGAAGACAGCAGAGAAAGTTAGGAAACATGTGTGGGGGCCAGGAAGCTGAAAGGCGTACCCCAAGGTTACCAGGCTGGCACAAAAATAAAAGTATCTGAGCCAACAAGTTCACTTCTGCGGGGCGGGAGCACTGGGGTTTGACTCCAGTCTTCGTGCTCTGCGTGAGACACTCCTCTCTGTCCTTGTGCGGGCCCTTATTCAGGCAGGGCCTGGCCTGCTCCCCTCTCCCCCGACACCCAGACAGCCATCTGCCTTGCTCAGGCTCTGGTGCAGCTGGGGTGGCAGGGCCGACCCCACACCCATCTCCTCTCGCTGAGAGGAAACTGCACAGGTGCCTCCCCCAGCTTGTCTGGAACTGCAGTCCTCCCAGCTCCTGCACAGCTAGGACGGCAGGAGGCTCACGCCACTGTGCTCAGCTTCATAAGGGCTGACCTAAACGTTTCTTCTTCACTTGGCCTCAAACAATAACCCTCTAATCCCAGCCTCCTGGGCAGCTTGGATTACTGGCAGGAGCTGCCTGTATCTTCTTCCAGTGCCACTTTTTATGTAATCGAATAGATTGAAAGCAGATTCTCAAAACTGCATTTGTAGTTGGCATGATAGAATGTGGAAGTCATTCAACCATCTGCTGGCAGATAAAGGAATAACCAGAACGTGGCATACAACACAATGGATACTATTCCGCCTTAAAAAGGAAGGCGATCAGGAGAGTGGTTCAGCACACAGACTCCTTCAGAACATTTCACAGGCACAAGACTTCATGTATGAGACGTGGAATAGTCAGACGAAAGCCTGAGTGCACGAAAGGCCTTAGAGAGAGGTGTTGGTGGCTCCGTGAGTTTGGTGCGGGAGCAGCTGTTCTGTTGAGATGGTAGCTGTGAGCTGCGCGCTCTGGGCCTCGGGCCCCCGTCCTGCCCAGACGGCAGCCGTCCCTGGTGTTGGAGAGGCTGCCGGGTGCTTGCAGGGACAGGAGAAGCTGGCTCAGGGGCGGGGGCATTTCGTATTTGGGTTGGCAGGACCCTCTTGCCTCACCCATCCAGTTCTCTCCGAGGCTCAAGGTCACTTGAGGACAGGAGTTAAGCTGCACCCCGCTGGGGGTGAGAGCGAAGCCCGCTGTTCAGTCCAGCTTGCGGTCTGCACAGGGCCTTCCCACCATTTCTTTAGGGGTGCAAACCTTTTGGCTTTTTGTTAGCAATTCCCATCCTTCAAAACAGACTTCTACTTTGGAAACGCCCAGCTTGGCCCCATGGGGACCTGACTCCCCAAAACTCTAAATGGACTCCTAGGTACCCTGAAGGGTGGTAGAAAGCTCAGTGCGTGCATGCATGCGCCTGGGCTCTGGAGGACAGCTGGTTCTGGGCCTCACACCCCACCTGGTGCGGGCTGGGCACAGATAGGGTGCCGTGTGGGGAGGCTGCAGGTCTGCCCAGCCTGATCTCATCATCCTGAGACCACTTCCCCTCCACGCCTGTGTGCTAGAGGAGCGATGGTGGCAGGTGACAGAACCATCACCCAAGTCTGCAGGTCTTTGAACAGCTCTCCTCTCTCCCAGCCGCCTCTGCTGCTGACCGCTGGCTGGCCGCATGCGGCTGGGACCCAGGAAAGCCCAGGCTCACCTGGCCCCATATGGGAAAAGTGTATGTGAACCTTGGCCTTTGAGTCAATACTAATTTTGAGAAATGTTTTAAATGTACAAAGATGATTGGCTGTTTCCAGCACGGGAAGACCCTCCTTGGCCTTTTAAGGTCCCCACAGCCTTTCTTGCAAACCTAGGAGGCCTGGTTGCTGCTACAGCTGTGCAAACAAGGAACAGAAAGTCTCTGTGTCCCTAATTGAGTTGCCAGCTATGTCGTTCCTGGAATAACAGGAATAAAATTCACTCAGCAAGACATGACATCCACGGCACACAGCGTACTCTTACGGGGCCTCTGAGGGTGTCAGGGTGTTGATGGATGGTAAGAAGGAGGGACTGCCAGAAATGGGGACCAGAGTGCAAGCAGCTGTGAGAGGAAGGGGGCCTCACACCGGAGAACTGGGGCCTCGCTGGTGCGGTCTCAGCCCCACCCAGCACCCACCTTACAGCTCCGCCCTCCTCCCCCTGCAGTCACTTCTGCCAGAGATGCCTGGGGTGTGTGTGTGTGTCTGTGTGCAAGCGAGAGACACACCTTGTCTCCTTTTTGCATGCATGTGTGCGAAAGACATACCTGGTTGCCTATGTGCTCGCATGTGTGTGTGAGAAAGGCACACCGAGTCTCCTTGTGCATGTCTGCATGTCTGTGTGCCCGTGCGTGACACACTGGGTCTCCTGCATGCACGTGTGTGAGGCACCCGTCCTCCTGAGGGTGGGAAGAGCCTCTAGCTCCCGCACTCTGCAGCCCTCTTCTCTGCAGCTTCACACCTCACTTCATAAACAAGTTTAAGCTAATTTTAAGCTAACAACTTGCAGACCTGAGGAAGAACCTGCTGTCTGCATGCTCGCAAGCAGCCTGAGCCCTAAGCAGGTCACTGACAACGTCACATGTTTCCTGTCTTTGAGCCTCACAGAAGACTAGATCTTGAACGAGGCCTGTGTCAGGCCCTGAAGAGTGAGGCTAAGCATTCTTGGAGTAAAGTGGACGTGGTCTGTAGGCTTCTGCACAGAGGCAGGAGTGCGCTGTGCTGGCAGTGCATGGCAGGGGCTCTCGGGAATGAACGAGGCGTGGGGACATCTGGCCCGCACAGAGACTGAGGGGCTCTCGGAGTGACCAGGTGAGGGACAAGCTACATGGGAAACCCTAGAACCGGAGCACGAGCATGGTGTGTGGCATACCAAAACAACCACAGTGGAAAAATACCTCATTTGCAGACATGAAGCAGAGGTGTAAGAACCTTTCCAGGCCATGTGGAAAGCTTTTCATCTCTTGCATTTCCCCCGACTGAGGTGGGGCCCCCTCTCCAGGCCCAAAGGCAGCCTGCCACGTGCCCTGTTGGACCTGGCGTGAGGAGAGAGCAGAGATGCCATCAGCAGCGACATGCTGACCATGGCCCAGCCTGCAGTGACGTGTGGTTGCTAAAATGTAATGGATGGTGATATGTTAACAATACAGATGCTCCCGGAACTAAGCTCACGCAGAGAGGATATATGTCATACCCTCACAGTAGCATTTGGCCAGTAACGTAAGACATTGGGCATCACCTGGTGCAGGATGCAGCCATTGTGCAGGAGGAAAACTCCACCCGAGCCGCCCCCCATCCCGTCCTCCATGTGGTGGCACTGGAGAGAGCAAGCCCTGAAGCGTGGCTGACGGAAGCCGAGGGAACTGTGAGCCTGAGAGAAGCATTTCAGGACCATGGCCAGAGATCGCACATTTGTTAGATCTTCATCTGTACCACTTCGTTCTGACAAATAAAAGGCAAGGAAGCTAAATGTAGCTCATACGAGGCATGAAATGTTCTAGACACATCCACAAATCACACATGTAACGAAGCATTCAGTTAGAAAATACTGCGCTGGTGTTGATTCTTCTTTTGAATACAACCCCAAAAAGCCAGCAGGTATGGTAGCACACGTTTACCATCCCAGCTGCTCAGTAGGAATAAGATAGAAGCAAGATGCTGCTTCAAAAGCAAATGCACGCAAAAGGGCTAGAGGCATGGCTCAAGTGGTGAAGCAAACACAAAGCCATCGATTCAACCCAGAAACACACACACACACACACACACACACACACACACACACACACAGTCCAACAAGTCAGTGGCTCACGCCTGTAATCCCAGCTACGCAGGAGGCTGAGATCTGAGGATCTGGGGATCACTGACAAAATAGCCTGAGTGGAACT
The DNA here is from genome assembly GCF_031878675.1 of Megascapheus bottae. Classification (NCBI taxonomy): domain Eukaryota; kingdom Metazoa; phylum Chordata; class Mammalia; order Rodentia; family Geomyidae; genus Megascapheus; species Megascapheus bottae. The sequence goes on along the minus strand of NC_143516.1, from coordinate 1,865,429 downwards.
GAGGCTCGGGTGGCAGAGAGCCAGCCTTGAGCAAAACTCAGCGCCCAGACTGAGTTTGAGCCCTGGGACTGGCACCAAAAATAAAACAAACTGCAATACACAGTACGTCTAGAACTGCTCCTCGGCCTCTGCTGAGGACTGGATGAGACCAGTCCTGCTGTGTCCCCAGAGCCTGTCCGCCGATGTCAGCTGCAATGCTGGCCCTGGAAGGTCCACTTTCCTGAGCATTTTGCTCACCTACAAAGTTCTCGGTGTCCGCTGGGAGCTGGCAGCCAGGCTTTCCCTGTGAGTGCTTCCTTGAGAATAGAAGAAGGTAAGAGATAGCGTCGAGCTGGTTTTGTTTCTGAAGGACTTCTTGTATGCGCCGCTCTGTGAGAAATAGAGTCCAGCTGTCTCTCAGAAACAGGGCCAGGGGAAAGCGTAACTTTAAAATGGAGATCCACGTGCTCCACTCCTAAGGTGGGAGGTGTCAGAAACCCAGCAAGGCTGTGGAGCACCAATGTGGGCAGACAACCAAGCCGTCTTCCCTCATGGTACACCGCCCGTCTAGGCTGCCCCTCACAGGGCGTAAACCCGCAGGGAGCCACAGAAACCACGCCAGCCTGCCTCGCCTCGCCAGCTGCTCGCTCCCACCCACTGCTTTAGCTTTCCTCTACATTACCTCACACACTGGTTTCTGACCAACACCGCTGAACGTAACTCGCAGACACCTGGACGCTCTGCACCTGGTCTGTCAGTGTGTCCTTGCGTAAGTCGGGGCGCTCTCTGTGGCCTTGTGTGTCCTTGCGTGAGTCGGGGCGCTCTCAGTGGCCTCGTGTGTCCTTGCTTGAGAGCGGGCGCTCTCTGTGGCCTTCTGTGCACGACCCCACCTGTGGTGAGGCAGAGGGTGGAGCTCCTCCCACAGCTGTCGCGGCTCCAGGCCTCCACCCTCTGCCTCACCTCCGGTGGAGGTCGTGCCTGGTCTGGGTTTCCCCCGCACCTGAGCAGCCTGGGCAGGGCCCAGTCCAGGCTGTGGCTTCTGTCACTGGACTTCACAGGAAGTGGACATGCAGGGCTTTCCTCTGGGGAGCCGGGCACTGGCCTGGCTGGCCCTCCTGCCGCACGGCATCTGGAGGAAGCCTTCACGCTCGGCGTTGCTCTGGGAGAGCCTTCCTGGCGAGGCAGAGGCTGCTCCTGAGACACAGAAGCGGACTCCAGACATGGTAAGCAGAGCTGGCTCGTAACTTGGCAGATATTTACCTAGTGTGCACTTTCTCCCAACAGTGGCTGTAGGAAGCAGAGCTCATTAAACCTTAAACTACATTTGCCCTAAGAGTACATTGTCTTCCTTCCAAAAAGTAATTGACACGTGAATAACCTCAATGATGTCCATTAATTACGTTAGCCAATTACTATGGAACACTGTGCTCTTACTAGTTCAGGAACACTCTCCTAAGAATGACGCACAGATGAATTTATAGACACAGGGTGAGCTAGCACTTTGTCCCAGGACGCTGAGATGACAGGAGTGAGTGAGGGGTGGCTCCTGACCCATGGCCATTGATGCAGGGCAACTGTGTTTGTGCTCCAAGGCCGGCAAAGCTGGGTGACGAGGCTAAGTGAGTGAAGGGTGGCTCCTGATCCATGGCCATTGATGCAGGGCAACTGTGTTTGTGCTCCAAGGCTGGCAAAGCTGGGTGACGAGGCTAAGTGCATTCATTAAAAGAAAACAGTAGGACAGGATCATGGTTCAATGGTAGAGTACTTGCCAGCAAGTACAAGATTCTTAGATCAAGGCCCAGTCTTGAATAAATAAACAAACAAACAAACAAATAAATAAATAACATTATAAATGTTAATTAGTCAGATTTAATGCATTAATGAATGAATTAATTTTGTGCCAGTACTGAGCCTTGAACTTAGGCTTAGGCATTGTCTCTTTGCTTTGGTGCTCATAACTGGTCCTCTACCACTTGAGGCACAGCTCCACTTCAAGCTGTTTTTGGTGCTGATGCATGGAGACTGACCGACACCAGTGGAAAACGCTGCTGTGTGAGTTTGACCTCCTGCAGGCCCCTGTGCAAACCGCAGGGGGAGTGTGGACCTCACTGACCTGGCTCCTGCTGGGATCCTGGGTCTGCCTCTGGGAATGCTCCCTCCACCAACCCCAGAGCAGCCCGACTCTTTGAAAGTGGAGGGCAAGGAAGACATCTCAGTTTCACCAGGTCTTTCAACTACACTCATTCCTGACCCCATGATGGTACTGGAGTAGTATTTAATAGTAAAGATAGATTAACTAGCACTGCACGGGCATTTCTTCATCCGTCACCTGGTATCTGCTGGCTGGACATGGCAAGCAGACACCTCTGTGTGTATGTGTGTGTACATGTGTGCACGCACATGCATTTGTGTGAGTGTGTGTGCATGTGTGCTCCCTGTGGAAAAGAGGTAAAGGCCAAATTGCTCTGTGCTCCAGTGTTGCCTGCTGCGGCGAGCTCCAGGGTGAGTGCTATGCCCCACCTCGCCCCTGCAGGCACATCCCCTTCCCTGGCAGTGGGGAGGCCCTGTCATGCTGCTCCCCCCTTCTGTGTGGCCTCCAGCGGGAAGCAAGCCTCCATTAACTGCCAGCCACATGGCAGTATTCCAGATAGAGGCTTACAGCTGCAGCACATAGAGACTGAGTGCCTTAAGACTCCTCTTCTACATTGTAGCTACGTCCATGGTCCAGAATCCATCTCAGAGCAGGGCAGGGACTCACTGGGCGACTGGACATGCATGTGGGTGCCTACAGAATGCAGGGGGTGGGGGCTGGACCTGGAGAATGAAAGCAGAGGCCAAAGGTGACCCGGCATGCAGGGTCTCCCAAGAGACGACTTAACTCCTCTGCCAGGCTCTGCCGTGCATGCAGGTGGCCCCACTCTCACCCACCTGGGTGGCGAGGTCACACCTTTCTGTCCATTCAGGCACTATGGCAAAATGCCACAGGTCATATGGCCACCTAATCTTTGATAAGGAGCCAAAAAAGTAGAATGGAAGAAAAACAGACTCTTCAACAAGTGGTGCTGGCAGAACTGGTTAAGCACCTACAGAAAACTAAAGTTGGATCCTTCTTTGTCACCTTGCTCCAGGATTAATTCCAAATGGATCAAAGATCTTGAGATAAAAGCCGACACACTGAAAACTTTAGAAGAAAGAATAGGAGATACACTATGTCTCCTTGGCACGAGTCTAAAGTTTCTTAATAAAGACCCAGAAACTCAACAAAGAAAGTTTAGACAAATGGGACTGATTCAAACTACAAAGCTTATGTATGGCAAAGGACATAGCTAGCAAGTTAACTAGAAAGCCTACAGAGTGAGAGAAGATCTTCACTAACCATAAAAATGACAAAGACATCATATCTAAAATATACCTACACCTCAAAAAATTGAATCTCGCAAAAACAAATCCTCAAAGAAACAACCATCCCATTAAAAGATGGGCCAAAGACTTAAAGAGACTTCTCTGAAGAAGAAACAAAAATGGCCTATAGACACATGAAGAAATGCTCAACATCTCTGGTCATAAAAGAAATGCAAATCAAAACAACTCTAAGATTCCACCTCACTCCAGCTAGAATGGCCAGGATCAGGAAAACGAATGACAACAGATGCTGGAGGGGATGTGGCCAGGAGGGATCACTACTACACTGTTGGTGGGAGTGCAAAGTCGTTCAACCACTATGGAAAGCAGTGTGGCAGTGCCTCAAAAGGCTAAACATAGAACTCCCCTATGACCCAGCAATTCCACTACTTGGCATTTACCCACTCATCCAGAAACAAGGGCATACTAAATCCACTAGCACAACAATGTTCATTGCAGCACTATTTACCATAGCAAAGATATGGAACCAACCTAGATGTCCCTCAGTTGATGAGTGGATCAACAAGATGTGGTATTTGTACACAATGGAATTCTATGCTGCTGTCAGAAAGAACGACATCACCTCATTTGCAGGGAAATGGAAAGACTTAGACAAAATCATATTAAGTGAAGTAAGCCAGCCTCAAAGGAACATAGGCTCAATGGTTTCCCTCATTCGTCATAATTAATATAAACCTTGGACTTTCCTAGCAGATGATTACAATAGTGCAAAACCTAGATACATAAGGCTATATAGGGTGAGGCTAAATGAAAGGACCTCCAGGATATGGAAGCAAGAGCTTTATCTTGAGTGATTGTTGTTCTTAATGTACTATGTTATTTCTCTTCTCTTTTGATGCCCTTTGGCTAATCTCATATTGTTACAGTATCTGACTTCGTTACCTGGTATATTGTATATATGTTTATTTATTTATTTGAAATAGGATTGAGAAGGGGGAAAACAAGATGACTGGGAGGGGGTGGGAAGGAATTGGGGACAAAAACATGACAAGGGGCATCAATGTGTGTGAAGTAACGCACCTTCTATCTGGCGAATATAACATGACTCCTGTATACATTTCAGTATTAAAAAAAATGCCAGGGGCCGGGTAACTGGTTTATAGACTCCACACAGTCCTCTCCCCATTCTGAAGCTGAATGTCTGAGGACGAGGCACTGGCAGGCTTGGTGTCACAACGAGAGCTGGCTCACTGTGGGACCCCAGAGCTCTCAACAAAACCATCCAACCACAAGGCCTGTCACTCTCAGATGCACAGCATGCCACCCTGGCTCGGGGACAGGAGACACAGGCGAGGCACCCCGCACAAGCAACAGAGCCCTCTGGCTGGGGGTCACCTGTCCCCTGCCCCTCACACCCCACGCTGTGAGTAGAATGAAACAAGTGGGTCAGGCGAGCCTGAAATCAAGAGGCGGGCGAGGCGGGGAGTCAGCATTCACACCCTGGACATAAATAGAGCTCCTCTTCCGGGAACTCGTCTAGACTGGTGAGTATTTCACGTTTCACTGAAGAAAACAGAGGTAGTTTGTTGTCGTTTTTAAGTAGCTGGCATATCTAGAGCATGGAATGCATTTTCTTTCATTTTTCTCAGTCCTCCAAACAAACTTCAAATCACTAGGTAGCTTGAGTTTTCATCTGTCTGCGCTGGGGGTGGGGGCATGTTCCCTCCATCAACCCTGTCTAAGAGGTGACATCCGGCGGTGGACCATCAAGGGAAGGAATGTGTGTGGACCCCAGGCCACGCGGGAAGGCGGGCCTGTCCTCTCTCACCCGCTGCACACACAGCACCCAATGACCAGCGCTTCCACTGGGCCACGGAAGGGGGCACACAGTCCAGGGGGAATAATCACTTCCGCTGGAAGAGTCAGGAAAAATGTTCTGTCTGTGTGCTTCTCTACAAACCATGAGATCCATCCTCCAGTTAAGCAAAGCCATTCCCGAGCTCAACGTAAACCACACTGCTCAGTGTTTGAACCTCTCCACCAAGCTCTGTCCCGCCATATTCCAGGCCAGGTACAGACATTCCAAAACAAGTGCAGGAGAAGCCCAGGGTGACGTGGCAATGGGCTTGTGAGCAGGGCGACACGGGCATACAGGACAAATTGCCCTCACTCCGTGACACTGCACAGGAACAACCAGATTAAAAAAAATAAGCAAGGGGTCTGGAGTGGAGGCTCACGCCTGTAATTCTAGCTACTCAGGAGCTGAGACCTGAGGATCAGGATCGTGGTTCAAAGCCAGCAGGGGCATTAAAGAACAGGAGACTCTTATCTGCAGTTAATCACTAGAAAATGGGAAGTGGGGCTGTGGCTCGGGGTAGGGCCTTGCACTGAAGAGCTCAGGGACAGCGCCCAGGTCCAGTTCAAGCCCCATGACCACAAAAAAAAAAAAATAAGGGATTTGAGAAGTTTCTCTCAGGAAGACTCACAAATGGTCACTGCACATGCCCAACAGGAACAGAGGCACAAACCCACCCAGACCGACCCTTGCACCTGTTCGTGTGCCTCTCCATAGCCCTCACACCTCCTCCAGATTTGGCTCTAAGCGCAGTGAGAGCCGAGCTGGGAGTGAAGGTCATGCCTCCCTGACCTCTGACCTCGTCCCAGGGTGGGGCTTTCGCCAAGGAAGAAGATTCCCTGTGCCCAGAGGTAGCTGGAGAAGGTGGGTGTCCACGTGTGAGGGCTACACGATGGTGCCGTCCAGAAAACGGGCGGATGAGAGGACACTGAGGCAGAACCTGCCTAGGAAGGGATGGGCCCACCCAGGAACACGAAAGAAGAGTGGAGCTGGGCGTTTCACTCAGACTTGCACAGGAGGGGCATTCTGGACAGTGTCTTGAGAGTGGATTCTCCACTGCTTAAATTCAGTTTTGATGTTCAGTGTCATTGACTTGAGCTCACCAGGAACGGGAAAGACAACCATGGCTCACTGAAATGCTTCTGAAGTGTCGTTTACCATGTTAAACACTCAAGTAGGAGCTGGAAAAGAATGGTTTGACAGGGGCTAGGAGTGTAGCCTAGTGCCGGGGTCCCACATACACGCAAAAAAGCCGGAAGTGGAGCTATGGCTCATGTGGCAGAGCGCTAGCCTTGAACAAAAGTACTCAAGGACAGTGCCCAGGTCCTGAGTTCAATCCCCAGGATTGGCAAAAAAAAAAAAAGTTAAACCAAGACTTTATCTGTAATATATTGAGGAGCAAGTTTTATTTATCATTTTCACATTAGAATATCTCATTATGAATAGGTCTTGCCAATATATTGAAAACAGATTGCTGTCTTACGTAAGAGCAATTCCATTTGCCTAATTAAGATGTTTAGCAAACTTTTCTTCCCATAACACAAATAATCAGAATAGCAAACAGCTGGGGAGTGCTTACTACGTGCAGGCTTCTAGCAGACCACTTTCCCGCATTCCCTGGGCCCATCATGGCCTTGAAGCCTGGAGGGTCTCCACACCCTGGCACCAGGGCCAGGCTTCCCCGGATTCTACCGCACAGGGGCTCGAATCCCTGATAGGAGGCGTGTGCATTGGTGTAGAGTGTCTACTGCAGGCTTTAGCTCACTGTAGACTGTTTACATTAGCTAACGTAGAGTAAGGCTAGGTAAGTTCTAATAGACTGTATTATTTAGAGAAAGATGGCAATAAAATTGTACTTTTCCTTACAAAAACAAGGTCTCTGTACATATTCTCTCTGTGCTGATGGTACTGGTGATGCAGAATCACCATGGGTGTGCTATGACAAAAGTTCAAAAGGATGCTCAGAAAAGCCAGAAAGGAAGCTGGGCACAGAGGGTCACGCCTGTCCTAGCTCCACAGGCACGAGGCTGAGGTCTGCTGGTCAACCAGCTCGGGCACTAAAGACCGTGAGACTCATATCCAATTAACCACTAGGAAAGCAAGGGGCAGGGCGGTAGCCTTGAGCTGAAGAGCTCGGGGATAGCGCCCAGGCCCAGAGTTCAAGCCTCACAACCAACAAGAAAAAGCCAGAAGGGACAGATTCACAGCCACGGGACAGAGGATAGTTCATTCATATCCAATAATGTATCAGAAGCAAATATGAAACAGCGGAATTTATGGCTGAATATAGACGTTTCCTTAATTATCTCCTTTTTGGGCCTGCAGAGTCAGATTCATTGAAGTACAATTTACATCCGTGAATTTTGGCAAAGCCATCGCCGTGACACGCGCATTTCCTGTTCGGGTCTCTTCGTCCTCACTTCATCCCGGAGTCCTGGACCTCTGATGCATACGTGCCCCCGTCTGCCCCTCTGATCTGCAGTGCTCAGAGTTGGCTCCTTTGTTGGCTCCACAGCTTTCAGGTGAACCCTCTATTGCGGGAAAGAGTCTTGTTTCTAGAACTATAATTGCTTCCTCTGTGTGGAAGCTGATGAATGCTTGAGCTGCTTCTTTGTTTTGCAAAGTCGCTGTGTCATTTCACATTTCTATCCACAGTGGAGGTTGTCAGCAGAGCACCCCTGCTCCGGACCCAGCAAGTTTCCCCCCCCCCCCGCCCCCAGTCTCAGCACACCTCGCCCTGTCTGGAGCTGGTCCGACCGTGCCGCCTGCCACTCAGTGCCTGGTTTGTCACAGCAGTGGGAAGGATTCCCCTGGGGTGGGGATGTCACTTTCTCATGCTCCTCTCCTCTCCAGTGGCCTCGGGCTCTACCTCCCCTGAGCTGGGTGGGGTGGGGCGTCTGTGCTGCAGGTGAGTCACCAGGTCCCACCCCTGCCCTGAACATGGGTCGGGGGGAGGAGGCCTGTGGAATGAGCTGGGGATGTGGGTTCACACTGCGACTGGGCCTGGGGTTCTCCAGCCTGCACATGTAGTCTTTTCACCCACACGTTCTGCCTGTCCACCCTCCCGGGAAAGTCCTCGTGTCCCAGTGCTCCTCACAGGGCTGGAAGCCTGGAGATGACACCCAGCACACCTCATTCTCTGGCGCATCAGGAACGGCTGGGACTTTGGAGATGACCCACTCTATTCACACGTTCTCCTGTCTACTGCACCCCACGCAGAACCGAGTACCGTGGTTTGTTATATTGGCTGAGCATTTGCTTTTTTGCTAATAATCTATCCAAATATGTTTCTCTATAGAAAAAAATTTCACTTAAAAACAAAAAAAAAACTAAAACTAGCATGGCCTAGTGGTAGAGTGCTTACCTAGCATGCACGAAGACCTGGGCTCAATTCCTCGGTATCACATACATAGAAACAAAAAAAAGCTGGAAGTGGTGCTGTGGCTCAAGTGGTAGAGCTCTAGCCTTGAAAAAGCCCAAGGACAGTGCCCAGGCCCTGAGTTCAAGCCCCGAGACTGGTGAAAGGAAGGAAGGAAGGAAGGAGAGAGAGAGAGAGAGAGAGAGAGAGAGAGAGAGAGAGAGAGAGAGAGAGAGAGAAAGACAGAAACTATAAAGCAGAATTTCCCCTAATTCTCAATTAACTTCAGAGTTAGTTTTTATTTCTGCTTAATGCAGAAATGACACAAAAAGATAACACTGGCTGCCTGAGCAAACACTCACTGGCAAAGGTCCTGAACCCCAAGTCTCCATATGTTAATGCCTGGGTCACGGGCTGAGCTCCCCGGCCTCTGAGGGCCTCATGGCGTGGTCCGCAGCTATGGCTTTCTGCTAAAATCAACAATGTCCCCTCCAACCCTCCAACGCAGCTACAATGCAGCTGTGATTTTTTCCCAAGGAAGTACAAAAGCACTGGGGGTCAGGCGACTGAAGGGGACAGTCTCCCCGTCCTGCTCCTCCAGGGGCATCAGGCGACTGAAGGGGACAGTCTCCCCGTCCTGGTCCTCCAGGCAGCCATGGTGAAGCACCAGCTGCCACTGCTTCTGACCCTGGCCTCGGGCAGAGTGAGGTCTTCCGTGCTGGGGAGGCGTAATGACTCTAACAGACAGATGTCAGGATGCACAGGGTTCGCCTAAATAAACTTAGGGGAAAACGTAACCAAAACAAACATGGAGGACTCCATGTCACCCGTTCCCTGCCCCCTGCTGTCTCAAGGGACATACTGACGGGTGGTTTCTCCACATCAGGACCCGGCCACACCATCCATGCCACGCTGTGTTACCGATACCCACGGCCTAAGTCCCCTCGAAAGACCCCTGCCCTGTGGGGGACAGTGCCATGCAGGGGAACCCGGTCCCTCAGTGGAGCGGTGGCTGAGCCAGGAGCCCCGGCGATGTGAGGCAGCGTGCCTGGTGGGTGCCTGACACTGCATTCCACCTCCATTTTCCCCTGCACCCAGTGGTGAACCTCACCTGGCCTAGGAAAGCGGCACGGTATGGCTTCTGCTCAGCACAAGGAGCACTCGGGCGTCATCCTGGGCTGCCTCAGGGCAGTGATGCAGGTCATGAAGGTCACCTGAGCACGGGGTGCTCCCCAGAACCCCTTGTCTGGATGGAGGGGCCTCCTGACCCCACCTGAAGGTGAAGGAAGGGACTGGGAGCAGGCGTCCCGGCAAGAGCCCCTGGTACGAGAACTGCCGGCAATGCAGTTTAGAGCCTTGGACAGGAAGGACTGAGGCGTAACGGGCCCTGGGTCCAATCTCCATGACCAGGAGTTCTCCACCAATCAGGTGCACAGAACAGGATGGGGTCTAGGGGCTGGAGGCGTGGCTCAGCTGGTAGAACACTAGTCAAAGGAACAAAAGCCTCAGGTACTGAGTTTGAGTCCCTGTCGAACCAGGGAGACAGAGACAGAGACGGGGACAGGGACAGAAAGAATGAGTTACTCGGCAAAGAGCAAATGTTCCTAGAGGACCTCTGTTTGAATCACCATTATGGGCTGCATGGGTGGCCATACTTGGCAAATTGCATCACCTTTGCTGCCTCAGTGTTGCAACCCAAAAAATGGAGGGAAGAAAAGACCTTCCCCGCTTGCAGGACCGAGGTTCAGAGCCACACTAGAAGGCTCTTCCTGCACCAAGCCATCCTGCTTCCTCGGAGGCTCAGAGGCAGGAACCCCACAGACCGAGGCGGATCTCAGCTCGCCTCCCTGCAGCCCTGGGCCCTGCCCACGAGGGGCAGCTTGATCAACTTCCGGTGTGGCCGCACCCCTCACAGACCTCCACAATGACGGCAAGCCCCTCTTCCCCAGAGAACCTGCCTTTGGGTAGGCGGCTCACAGGACCGCTGGTGGCAGTCACTAGGGGACGGTCCCTGGACCCAGGTGAGACGGCTGCCCCCTCCCCCGGCTGCCCACTCGTGCTGGAGCGAGGGCGGGAGGACAGCTCACTGGCCTCTCCTTGCGGCCCACACATGGGCAGCCTCTGAGACCACAGGACCATCCACAGCTGTGCCCAGCCTCTTACTGCGTGTGAACACACGCTGAGTGTGAGCTTTCTCTGTTCAGACAAACCATTCTGAGCACAGTGCAATGGCAGCTGTGTTACCAAAAGAAAAGGAGAAAGTCAGGATGAGAGTGCTGGAACCTGCTTGACATGTCCATCAGAGATGAATGCCACCCCCGGAGGGGAAGAAAACTCTCCAAGGACAGAAGTCTGCAAACGAAGAGAGTCAGACATCCTGTCTTCTGCAGATGCCTGCAAATAATTGCTGTGTCAATTCTCAGGCAGACTCGCACGTGTCCCTTCACTTCTGCCACAAGACATGCTAATGTTCCCTGGAGCCAGTGCTATTTGCTCCCTGGGGAGAGCTTAAACACACAGCTGATTCAGAGCTTGCACGCATGCATGCCTCCATCTCCCTCTTCCAAAAGTCACCTGCTTATCATACCCCTTTCTAGACTCAGTGTAAGGACCGAAATGATTCTGCTGGACAGAAAAGAAGAGAAACACAATCCAGAGAGACTGACCTTTGTGTTGTGACTCACACTGCAGCAGCTTCGGGAGCTGCTGGGTAAGATACAGCCATGCAAGGCAACAGGCATGCAAGATAACAAGCATGCAATGTAACAGCCATGCAAGATAATAGCCATGCAAGATAACATGTTCAGATAACAGCCAAGCAGGAATCAGCCGTGCAAAATAACAGCCTTAACATGCGACAGCCATGCAAGCAAGGTAAAAGGCATGTGAGATAACAGACATGCAAGGTAACATCCATGTAATGGATTGGGAGATTTCTTTATTCATCTTCTTTCAAAACCATTAACTACCTCTGTAAGCTATAATTGCGTTGTTTTTAATTGCTTTATGAATTCCCAGGCTTCATTATTCATCTTGTCTCATTGCTATTCAAACCAGTTGAGTCTTTTTTTTTCTGATTTTTTAAAAAGGGTAACTGAATCTCTCTCCAGAGCTGGAGACAGTAGGGGCAATGTGCAGGCTTTATAGGTAGCTGTTGAGGGGCTCAGCCGAGGGGGTGAGAGTCCACCTGTGTGTGACTTTTAGTCCAGTGCCCTGATGATGTTCTGAGTCCCTCCTTTAGGTGTTCTGGGTGTTTCTGCCAGTGTCCTGCCACCTCCCGCCCCCCCTCTTCCTGGGTACAGGAATAAAGGAAGACTGGAGAGCCAGTCACTGCAGATAGACACCATGACAGGCTCGGGAGGCCGCCAGGGAGCTGCCCTGCTGTTCAATGACTACCTGAGTTTGGACCTGGCGCCGGCTCCGGGTCCCACAGCTGGGGCCGCCTCTGGCTGTCCCGTGAGCTGGCACAGACCGCTTCCTCTGGCGGCCAGAACCCCAGGGACCTTCTCTGCAGGTCTCTCCTGCCCAGCGTTGGCTGGCATCGTCACCACCCCCTCACCAAGACACTTCCCATTCTGCCATCAAAACAGCAGTGGGGGAGGCACAACTCGTAGTGGCTTTCACGGGAAGGAAGAGAACACAGCAACATTTCACTGCCTTCCTAAAGCTGCCCAGATAAGATGGACTGCTCTCTGCAGATACACAAGTCCATCCCTGACATCTGGGCATCTGACGAACACTGGCATTCCTCCCTGGCTTTCTATGAAGTGAGAACTCACCTACCAACCACCCAGGAGTCCAGTAGCACTGCGGGGACCAGAGCTGTCTGAGGAGCCAGCGCCTATGGGTCTGTCATCTCACCAGGGCACATGGCCACTGCCACTGGCTCTCTCTGTCACCTCCCCTCCCCCCTCCTTGCCCCCTGGTGCAGAGGTGGTATGGCTGGGCCCAAGTACATCCCTCTGAGGTTCCCCCACCTGTGCCATTTTCCACCAGCTAAGAAGGCACCACATCCCTGCACCTCACAGTGCGGAGGGCAGGCAGCGTCTCAGTTCCCTGCTGCTGTCCAAATGGGTTTCCCAGACAACAGGGCTGCGCTCGCCTCTGGACTCATGAGAAAGTGACTCCATTAACACGGAGGGGGAGCAGTGTCCGCCTGCCGGCTGCCGGGGACCATCTGGTCGCTGCCCGCGGCAGCATCTGGGCTCTGCAGCAGGCTGTGGTCCACCATGAGCTTTAATCCCTCCTCCGCACCCTGCCTGTCCAGAGCCCACAGCAGGCGCCTCACACCACCCCAGGACAGTCCCCACGGGGCCCTCTGTGCCTGTGACACAGCTCTGAACTAACCTCTCCCCCCGAGAGGCCTCCAGGAGACCTCCTTCCCCCTTTCCACCCCACCCGCTTTCCTGTGGCATCTGCTGGCTCACACTGTCCATTAGTCGCGAGGGTGCCCGCCTGAAACGTGTCAGACAGAATCAGACCACGTCTGTGTGTGGCGGTCACAGCGCCCCAGCAGGGAACCCGACCGCTCCAGAGAGGAGGTCCTCTCAACAGCAGCAGTCTCCTTGTTCCCACTCCAGTCTATACCCAGCCCTACTGAGTTCTTCATGTATAAACTGGATGTAGCCATGACACAGGTCCCCAAGGAACAGAGAGCACACATGGGAAATATTGACACAACCCCAGATATGCTCCCTCCTCTAAAGCATTCCACAACAAAGTCAGTGGTGACATCAGAGGGCACGCTGCACGGTGAGGGGGCCTGCCCCCCTCAGGACAGCCTTCCCTGCCACCCCTCAACACTCTCATGGCATATGGCCCACAGGTTACCATCTGAGTGACTTTTTGCCCCTAAATAAGATGACTTTGGAATTATCACACACATATTCAGATGTAAGAAACATGAAACTTTCTATACTTCAGTGGTTGTGAGATTTCCTTTCAGCTGGGTGCTGGTGGCTCAGGCCTGTAATCCAGACTTTTCAGGATGCTGAGATTAGAGGGTCATGGTTCAAAGCCAGCCTGGGCAGGAAAATCCAAGCGACTCATGTCCAATTAAACACCAGAAAACTAGAAGTGGATCTGTGGCTCAAGTGGTAGAGTGCTAGTCTTGAGCTGAAGAGCTCAAGGGACAGCGCCCAGATTCTCAGTTCAAGCCCCCAACCAACAACAACAAAAGAAATCCTTAATTAGACACGGCAAAATAGTCTTGACTGTGAGGTAAAGGAGGACACGCAAAGAATGATTTGATTCCAGCACAAGTCACCCATCTACTGGGAAAATCCAAATGCCATTCGCTCACTCAACTACTACATATCACTGTCCCGGTGCCAGCACATGCACCAGCAGTAAGCTAGGATTCCCCAGTGATCCACGGTGGACGAGGGTCTCCAGGATTCCCCAGTGGTCCACGGTGGACAGGGGTCTCCAGGATTCCCCAGTGGTCCACGGTGGACAGGGGTCTCCAGGATTCCCCAGTGGTCCATGGTGGATGAGGGTCTCCAGGATTCTCCAGCGGTCCACGGTGGACAAAGGTCTCCAGGATTCTCCAGCGGTCCACGGTGGACAAGGGTCTCCAGAACTCCTCAGTGGTCCCACAACCACTATGAGTGCACTCCATGTCAACACCACAGTCCCACACAACACCCTAATATCTGTTTAAGGTTCTTTTCCTCTGGGTAGTGACAATTGAAAGGACAGGGAGTCTTGTATCATTCAGCCAAGGTAAATCACAGGAAAATATAATTTCTACTATCTCATAGTCCATTACCAAAAATGTTCTTAAAATGATTAATTCCTTGTTATCACATGCCACTAATGGATATACCTTCCCAATTCCATCCAAAAGGCCATCAATAAGGCAACTTGAGGCTGGGAAGTCTTAGGCCATAAAACACTTCTAATGAATTTAAAATTTTTCCTCTTACTTGCCTAAGTACAGCGGCATATTATGCACTCCTCAAAATCCATCTGCTGTAATGCTGACTCCCAAAGTGATGCTTTTACAAGATGGACTTTGGAGGTGATCACCAGGGCAGAGCCCCAAGAAGGGGACTGTGTCTTTATCTAAGGAGTCCCCAAGCCAGGCGAGCCAGTGCATGCACACATTGATAGAACTGGTAAGGCAGAGGCAGAGGCTCCATTTCAAGGACAGTCCAGGCCACACAGGGACAGCTATGTTTTCTAATAATAAAAATAATTTAAAATATAAAGCCTGGAGCCAGGGGTGTGGCCTAGTGGTAGAGTGCTTGACTAGCATTCACAAAGACCTGTGTTTGATTTCTCAGTACTACATACACAGAAAAAGACATTATTGGCACAGTGGCTCAAGTGGTAGAATGCTAACCTTGAGCAAAAAGTGTCCAAGGACAGTGCCCAGGCCCTGAGTTCAAGCCCCAGGACTGGCAAAAAAAAAAAGCCATTCTACCATGTAAACAACACAGAGATGGCTGCTTATAAACTGTGAAAATGAGAGAAATAAATATCTGTTGTTTGGAAGCCATTGATTTCTGCTGCCTTGTTACTGTAGCCCAAATGGTCAAAAATATCAATCTTGTTTCTCAGCATGAACAAAATGATCAACTAGCCTCATCTGTATTGACTCCATGCCACAGAGGCCATGCCTAGGAAATTACCTTGACATGACCATAGCAAATGCACTCAGTGGTCCGTCAGAAGTCAGGGTTTCTCCCAAAGCCAGACAAGAGCTGGGGACAAAGAGCTGGGGACAAAGCGCTGGGGACAAAGCGCTGTGGACAAAGCACTATGGACAGCTCTTGTCCATCGCCTCGGACACCCTGGACCCCCGTCCTGTGCTGCCTGTGGCTTCCCAGGATGGAGCACTCAGTCTCATCAGGAAGGTCACAAGCCCCAAGGTACCACTACCTTTTGACCTCTGTGGCATTGTCAAAGCCTACTCTCCAGGGAATGTCAAGAAACACAGCCAAACCATGTTTTCTTCGAGCTAGGGAGAGAGAACAGAGCTCCAAATTCTGATTGGCCACAGAAGCATAGAGCTGAAAGGCAGCCAGCTGCCGATGAGGTGGCTTTAATGGCATTTTCCTTATTTAACCAATATATTATGTCATCTGATCATAAGATCTGGTGGCACGGGGCTTAAACCTGCAAGGCTGTGCCCAGGCGTGGATGAACAGGTTTCCGAGTTGGAGCCAGCAGGGTTGTAGATTTTACACCTTGTCTGTTCCAGTGTCACCTGGCCTGGGAGAGTGAGGTTGCTGGGTCCTGCTGTCTGTCCGGATGCTGCAACTGCCTCTGAGGGAATCCTTCTAACACAGCCACAGAGCTATAATTCCTTTGCCCAGCTTCAATTCCACTTTGGAACTGAAGCCATGTACGAAGCCCTTTGGCTTTCATTGCTTTTCACAGATGGTCTTGTGTGTGTGCCTGGTCCAGCTGGGTCTCAGTCCTTCCGTTCATGCTTTCCAGAGAGCTGGGGTAACCCATGGGCCTGCCTCTCTCAGCTTTCTTTATTGGTTGAGATAGTTTCTCGCTAATTTTTTTGCCCAGATGGGTCACAAACCCTATTTTCCCAGTCTCAGCATCCATAGTAGCTAGGATTGCAGGCACGAGCCACCTTACCTACCTGGAATCCAGCCCTTTCCTGCTGACGTCTCCTCAGATGAGGTCTTGTCACACAGGCTCGTCTGCGTGTTAGCGCAGAGGCGAGGACAAGGTAGCTGTACTAGATTCTACGCCAGGCTTCCTCGGCTGCATGAGGAGCAACTTCCTACAAGGCAGGAACTGTAGGTAGCTGTCCACTCCCTCCTCTCTTCCCCATCTTACTACGAGGCAGGAAACTGTAGATAGCTGTCCACTCCCTCCTCTCTTCCCCATCTTACCTCCTCCTCAGGACTGGGTTGTCAGCAGGCCCCTCTCCCCTTCTCTTCCAGCCCCACTACCTACCTCCGTCCCCCTTTCTCCTTGACCTCTTGGCCACTCCTCCTCACTCTCCTCCAGCAGAGTCCCTGTTTCCTGGCCTGCAGCAAAAGTAGCTTCCCACCAGCGAACCCAGGATCCCCCGGCTGGCTGGCTCTGACAAACCAACAGCTGCACACGGGAAACTCGTCCACCCCTCTTGAGTGGCCACCAGTGTCCCCCTCAAATAGGACAATCCAGAGGGCCAGGTTTTGTCCCGGCCAGTAGTATTAGAACCATTTCTTTGAAGGAAGATTCTAATTAAATACACACATAACATGTTTCCATTCTAAAGGCAATGCATTCTTTTCCATGCATTGCGATGCTCTGTTGCGGGAGAACTGGTGACTTCCCACGTGCTCCTCCCGCGTCCATCCGCTCACACTGAGGCCTGGGCCTCCTTGGCGCATGGAGGCCTGGGCGTGGGGAGGTAAGCAGTCCACGGCACGCAGCCGTCGGGGAAGGTGTGCCCGTGTGTGCACAGGCACACACCCCACCAACATGGCGGTTCACCTGCTGTTACTTTCAAGATTCCGTTCTCCCCGTGCCACCCCCCAGGCGCCACCTCCCCAAACAGCTCTAGTAAAACTTAAACGGTTACTTCTTCAGCGGCGTCCTCGGCAGCAGGCTCCGCGTCCAGGCCAGGATCCTCGTCGCCGGTCTGACAACAGAGGCATAGGAGGCACAGTTAGCACTGAGAGGCTGTGGCCAGAGGCTGTACACAGGCAAGGGGGCACAGAAAGACAAGACAGCCACACCAGGCGCCTGGGAACGGAACCCTGATCCCTTGCTCCTGACCCACGTAAAGACCCATGTGCCACGGCAGGAAGCTTCACGCAAGGGCGGCCAGGACAGCCGTGTGTGCCTCTACCCGCAGGCTCAAGGAGTGTGCACAATCCCCAGAACAAAAGAACTGGATTCACACAAGCTTCTACAAGCCAGGTTTGGGAAAAGGAGATTTACATGGCGCTCACAGGCCGAAGCAGCATGGACCCCGTGACACAGAGGCATTGTGTGTCCACCACACGTGGAAGCAGCAAAGTCAGTGTTGGCATCCCGCAGGAAGGACTCATTCTCAGCGGGAGCGTCCGTGTAGCATGACCAGGAGAGCCGGGGCAGGTCTCTGCTTCCCATTGAATGAAATGGGCCACTGCTTTGGCTCCTCTTACATCTTTCTTGAGCTGCAGAGCCAGGCTGCCATAGCCCCAACTGCTTTCATCTGCACGGAGCTCAGTGAAAGAACTCCATCTCAGAGACAACACAGGTGCTAGCTGCCACCTGCACTCCAGCCACAGTGCTCCGGGCCACCAAAGCCCCAGGCTACCGCATTTCAGGCCACTGTGCTCCAAGCCACCTGCCTTCCAGGCCTCAACGCTCAAGGTGACCAGCGATCCAGACCACCACCAATGTCCCAGGCGAGTGGCTGTGCCGTTGGCCCCTGCTAACCCGGCAGCCCATCAGGGCTGACTCTCAGAAGTCCTGCACTGCTCGCAGTGCACTGTGATATCCCACAAAGAAAAGCCAGAGTCTGGGCTGGACCAGAAACATGGCCATTCTCCCCGTCTCCTACATCGCCACGTGAGGCCACAAACGCCTGCTGAGAGCACAGCCCCGCGCCTTTTGGCTACACCTGAGGAGGTAACAGCCTTTTTCTGCTCCTCTCTGGTACCAATTGCCTTATGCTAGGCAGAGAGGAACTGGAGGCTCAGACCACTCTTTTCTGGGAGAAAGGGTTATTCTTAGGAGCAGTATCTGGTCTCCCGGTTCAAGGGCCAGGCCTTTGGGCACACTGAGAGTGCAGCTGGAGGCCAGGTGAAAGGAAGGTCATGGAAGGAGGGGATGGGGATTGGGGCAGAACCCAGAAACGCTGACTTCCACACCCTGACATAATTGAGTAAATTTTGGTGCTAATTTTATACAAAAGCAGATAGCTGGCAGAACTAAGATGGCCCAGCAAAGATTCTTATTGTTTTTAATGGGGATGGGAGAGAAAAGTTGGAAGAGACTGAGAGACAGGGTGACATTGTCCAAAAAGAAATGAACTCTTTACCAGACTTACATAACTACTCCCCTCTATACAACACCTGTATACTAACCATTTACGAAGCGGGACTGGGAGTGGACGTGAGCATCATACAAGGGCACTTTATTTGCAGAATGTCACCAGCTTTTCCCTCCTGATAGTAGAGGTCTTTTCATACCACAGGTGATAGAACCTTAGCAGCCCTGGACTTCTACATTTCATGGATTTCATGTGGTTTTGAAGATTTAAGTTTCCTCAAGAACTTGAAATAACGTTAGGATGAATATAAAGCTTTCACCTTCTGTGGAAAGATGCTGCTTTTTCTGGGCTCTAAATAACTAGAAATTGATATTGCTCCATCTTAAATATACATATTTTTCCAGGGTTTGTAATTCTGAAAAACTTGAGACCGTCTTAGAAGTCAATCACAAAAAATATTTGCAATCTGCCCTCCTGTTGGGCCAGCAAAATGAGTAGAGGGCAGGGAGTTGAGGCAGGAGGACAGACCATCTCTGCTTCAAGTTTTGGGGATTTGCAAGCCAATTTCCAGGGTCAAGGCCTGTTTTCTTAATAATTTGGAATCTCTTCATGGCTAGTCCATTCCCCAATGAACTTCAGAAGTACTTAAGACCCACGCTGTTCTTGGGGTGTCTAGGGGTGCTCAGGTCCAGAGTCACAGCATGAACTATATAAAGCCTTCCATGCCCCCCAACGCCATCTACCTCTAGAGGGGTTCTGGGTACAGGATCCTCTCAGCTGACAGCTCATGTCTCACCATAAGCCATGAGGTTTGGGCCCCAGGAACCTTCAGAAAGGGGATTGGGGAAATAGAACTAACCTCTTCATTATGGGCACAGTCAATTCCAAGGCAATTGAATTCTCTCACAAGGAGAAAAGCAATCGACTTAAGTTAGAAAGCCCTGAAATGAAGGGCTGGGTGTAAGGCTTTGTCTCCAATACAGAGGCATCACAAGCAGCAAGGGAGTCGTCAGCCACAGAGCCCAGTGCCCCCCCCAGCATCCCTCCCCCTTCGTGTCCCCCCATCCTCCTCCTTCCCACCAGGGTCTACACTGCTCCACCTGCAAAGCATGGTTGTGGTCTATGCCAGGCACTACACCCCTCCTGGCAAAACACCAGCAACAGTCTGCGAGTTTGGCCTTCCAGAAAAGTCTTCACTACAAAACGTGAAGTAAATTCCCTTCCATGATAGACCCTCTCACTCCACTTAAAAATCATGCTGCACAAATGTCTCCAGGTGCACTCCATGTTTGTAAAAGCAGTGGATATGGAAGTGTGATGGTGGGCATGGGTGATGAGGCGTAAAGTAAATCTTGAGGCTGACATCTGAGGATCACAGTTCAAAGCCAGCCCTGGCATGGAAGTCTGTGACTCTTATCTCCAATTAACCACAGGAAAACTGGTAATGGTGCTGGGGCTCAAGTGGTAGAACGCTAGCCTTGAGCTGAAGAGCTCAGGGACAGCACCCAAACCCAGAGTGTAAGCCCCACAAGCAGCAAAAAATTTAAAAAATAAAGCTTGAATTTGGGAGATCTTTAGTAAGCTATGAAGTTAGTTATTTCTCAACACCATTAGAAGTTGCTATTAACACAGCACAGGCATAGCTAAGAATTTAGTAGCTATTCCTAACTTTGGGAAATGCCTTTTTTCAGAAAAAAAAGTCTATGTTGATCATGTGCAATTAAAATGGAGCACATTAAATTCCTGGGAACAGAATCATCCACACCCCTGGGAAGGTACATCAGCCACAACTACCCCTGAACCCCATGAGCCAGTGACCCCACACTCACTCACTACTGACCTGGCATTCACTCATTCACTAGTGGCCACGGCATGCATGCATTCATTCAGTGAACCATCCTTCACCCTTTCAGGATGGCAGTCCCTCTGCCTGCTCTTCACAGCAGAGCTCAAGCACCAAGCCTTTGGGTTGTGTGCCTCCATGTGGTAAATGGAGTCTACAATTCGGAGCCACTTGTTGAAGGCAAAGCAAAGTGATGCGGATGAGTCTGGAGACAGAGCCCCGAGGACAGCGCTGAGGACAGCCTGGGGGAGGGCAGCTGGACAGCCCCAGGGCACATCTTTCAAGTCATTTGTGTCACCCACGGTGCCCACAACACCATGCAAGCACACAGAAACTGCGCTGAGCCATCTGGACCTGAGCCACGCGCCTGCATACCCTGGCGCGTCCCTGCACCTGCCCCCCCACCCTGAAGAAGTGACGCGTCCTCTGACTCACCTCGATCTCCATGGGCTCTACCTCTATCTTCTTCCATAGTTCCAGCAACTGTGCAATCGGCATTTTGAAGACAAACTTTCCTTTTCCTCTGCTCTCGGCTTGATAGTGAGGGAGAAAGCAAACAGATTCAGACAAGCCCTGGAGCCAGCAGCCACACAGAAGCGGAGGGCAGCCGGCCGGGGCTGCGCCAGACAGAGGACGGAGCTGGGCACCCGGCGTCCTAGGAGCTGGAGGCCCGGGTATCTTTTGGGCAGCTTCTGGGCGGCCTCCACGTCCTCCCTTGTCCCGTGGTCCCCTGCCAGTCCAGGGCTGTGGCAGGCAGGAGGTGGAGAGGAGGCAGGAGGAGGGGAAGGAGGGGGAGGAGGGGGAGGAAGCTGTAGCTTGAGTGTGTCCTGGCAGGGAGTACACTAGCTCTTCACTCAACACGGGCGGGCGGCGGCAGCAGCGGAGCTGGTCGCTGCTGCCTCCCCCTCCCGCCCCTCACTATTTTACCTTAATTGGCTCTAAATGAGGGTGAAAGTTGAGTCTGAGGATGCTGCTGCCATAGAAACTGCCTGGCGACGGAGGGGCTGAGGAAGGCGGGACTGGAGAGCAGGTCTGCTCTCCCCTCCGCACCTCTGCAACAAGATGTACACTCCCCAGATCACCCCACCCCACCAGGGGCTCGCCCAGGCCTGCCCCCCGTCCCTGCCCCCCTCCCCCCTCCTGCCCAACCCCTGCCCCCCTAAGCCCCTACCCCCTACTCCACTACCCCACCAGGAGCTAGTCCAGGCTCACCTCCTACCTCTCTACTCCCTACCCCTTGCCCTCCTACCCCCACCCCCCTACCCCACTACCCCACCTGGAGCTCACCCAGGCCCACCTCCTATCCCCTATCCCCTAACCCTACCTGCCTACCCTCTGCCCCTCTACCCCTACCCTCCTATTCCCCATCCCTCCACCCCTCTACCCCTTACCCCCCTACCCCACCAGGAGCTGGTCCAGGCTCACCTCCTACCTCTCTACTCCCCTACCCCTTACCTTCCTACCCCCACCCCCCTACCCCACTACCCCACCAGGAACTCACCCAGGCCCACCTCCTATCCCCTACCCCTAAGCCTCCTACCCCCTATCTCTCTACCCCTCTACCTCCTACTCTCCTACCCCTATCCCTCTACCCCACTACCCCTATCCCCCCAGGAGCTCACCCAGGCCCACCTCCTATCCCCTATCCCCTAACCCTACCTGCCTACCCTCTGCCCCTCTACCCCTACCCTCCTATCCCCCATCCCTCCACCCCTCTACCCCTTACCCCCCTACCTCACCAGGAGCTCACCCAGGCTCACCTCCTACCCCCTACCCTTCCACCCCACTACCCCTACCCCCACCTCCTCACTGGAGGAAGGCAGAGGTGGGTCACTTGCGCCCCAAGTAGCAGGACCCCTGGAGCAGGACAAGGGCTACTGGGTATAAATACTCATTCAAACACCAGGCTTCTCATAGGGTCTCAACGCTTCTCCACCTGACTTGCTCCTCCACGTCCCATTTTCTAGATGAGAAAATCCTGAGGCACAGAGAGAAGCACGCCCAGCAACACACGCCATGTGGCCGCGAGAGAGGCTCTGTGGAGCACCTGGCTGGCTGGGGTCGCCTCGGCTCCCTCAGGAAAAGCTCCAGGAGAAGGCTGCCTGCCCTTGTCGTCCTCTGGGGGAGCCAGGGACTCTTCTGCCTCCATGGTTGTCTCCGGGAATGAGGCATTTGCTTGGGGACATATATTCATCTCTCAGTGCTAAACTCAGAGCCTTCTGCTTCTTCTCCTGGGAGCTAGTGGTTGAGTCTAATCCAATTTAGTCTCGCTCTGGGTGCAAACACATTTATCTTTGAGAAAGATTGCCAGGAAAATGGCTTACTTGAATTATCAGTCTTTGTCCTTTTCATCTTTATAAGATCACCAAGAAGTCCAATTCATTACTAAGAAAAGCAAATAAAGAGCAGATCCCAGACACTTCACATTTCATGGCAAAATGAGCTTGACGTTAACGAAGACTTTATACAGAGTTGACAGACAATGCAGCCGCTTATCTTTCAACAAAATGAGGCCAGTGAGGACCTTGAAAATTAATTCCACTCAGGATTAGAAATGAGCGCAATGTCGCTCATTTTCAAATGGGACATTCAGGGGCTGGGAATGTGGCCTAGTGGTAGAGTGCTTGCCTAGCATGCACGAAGACCTGGCTTCAGTTCCTCGGTACCACATATGTAGAAAAAGCCGGAAGTGGTGCTGTGGAGAAAGCCCAAGGACAGTGCTCAGGCCCTGAGCTCAAGCCTGGAACCAGTGGGGGCGGGGGCGGGGGCGGGGGGAGTTCACCAACCAAAAGAGCCGAGGGAAGGTGGCCAGCGTGCCAGCTGGCGTGGGACCATAATGTGAGAGGCCACAGGTTAATAGCAGACAGTGGAATGTTTTTGGAAAAAAGCAGAAGACCACACTGAAGACATGTCAAGAACACTCAACCTGACCACTGAAAATTGCAAGCAAAAGGCCACTGGGGAGGAGATGGGACAGGATTCTTACTGGGTAGCAAGACCCCCAGTTTCCAGAACTTGCTACAGGTATACAGTGAAGAAAATAAATACCAGCCTCGTTGCTTAGAGAAGGAATAAGGATGAGGGAGGAAGTGTAGACGGGATGTCAGAGTAACATGGCGTCCTGAGATCTGAGCATTGACAAATTTCTGGGAGATGCTGGGTTAAAAGCCTTGCCAGCACGGCTGTCAGTGAACACAAAAGAGCTGATAACGTGAGGGGTATATTGGGAATTGCTGAAACTGTGGTTCATGAATTCCGCATGATGCCTCTTTTTAAACTCTGCACCTGGAACACTGGTTCGTGGCTGAGTCTCCCCGCCTGCCTCGCATAGGCAAGGCTGCAGAGGCCGAGCACCTGCGGTGGGCAGAGCTGGAGGAGACCGCACCCGACCACAGCCCCTTCCTCATACCCTGCAGAACTCAGACGTCGATATCCAGAGGCAGACCCTGTGGACTCCTCCTAAAGGCCGTGTGTGCAGAGCAGGGTGGGCCTGTGGGGTGGACAGAGGGGCGGGAAGGGACCTGAAGATAGACCACTTGGGGCCCCCAAATTAACGTTCAAGGGCAAGTATTGATCCAGGAAAATATTAGCCCCATTGTAAACCTTGTGTAGGAGAAGCAAGAGAAATGAAGGAAGTGCTCTTTCTTTTTTCCTTTTTGCCGGTCCTAGGGCTTGAACTCCGGGCCTAAGCACTGTCCTTGAGCCAAAGGCAACACTTGTGGCTTTTCCATGTATGTGGTCTGGAGGAATGGAACCCGGGTCTTCGTGCAGGCTAGGCGAGCACTCTTCCACCCGGCTGTGCTCCTGGCCCAGGAAGTGATTTTTCTGACAAGAAGTGATGGTGCCTCTGAGTTCCCCAGCACAGGACCACAGCATCCCGCATTCGGTTTAGAGTGCAGCCAACCAGAGCCCAAGGGAAGTCGTTCATGCCAGGGCAGAGAGAAGCAGCACCTCTGAAGGGCTTTCCAGGAGACTCTCCAAGCAAGCACAGACTACAAGGAAAGAAAGCAGTAGCTGAAGCACCCTTGTTGACAACCAGCCTTTAATGAGCCAGGTTTTGAGACTGAAGGCAATGAGAACTGCTGGAGCCAGGTCCCAGAGCCACGGTGACACAAGACGGATATGCTGGGATCAAATTCACACAAATTCCGTTTTGTTTTCTTTTTAACCCAGCACCCCTGGGAGGCCTGCAGGAGAATGGAAATTACTCTTCCTATGCACATTAACAAGAGCGCTCATTGCTCCTCCTCCGCCTCTTTTTTCTCAGAAGGGAATGAACAAGGGGCAGGGAAGGGAGCCTGCTCACTCCACGCAGCTCTATGTGGGCTGGGAGCGAAAGCCTGCCCCACCAAAGGGGTAGAGAAGTGGCCAAGGGGCCCCGCCCTCTCCCAACACCAGCAGCTATCTCCATAGCTTGCCTTCCCAGGCTGCACAGGGCTTGCCATGGCAGCGCGTGCTTCAGGAGCAGAGGGGACAGACGCAGCTATGCCCCATCCACCTGGGGCTCCAGATGCCCTTGACCTCCACTGTTGACCTTGACAGACATTTTCAACTGTCTCGTTGTGTGGTTTACCTTCCCTACTGGCACCCAACATTCTTGATAAAATAAATTACTCATTTCATTTGACCCTATTTCCACTCTTGTGTTTCACAAAATTTAGTTTGTTGAGAAGCAAACCTATTTTTCAAAAGCCATGGGCTGAATTTCCCATGCGAGTGAATGCAAGTGTTGAGCCCTGCCCCAGCTCCCAGTGGGACTTCCTGTGGAGGAATGGGGTGAAGGAGGCCGCTGGAGTGGGGTGAGCCCTCATCCTACAGGACTGAAGTCCCTTAAGAAGGAAAGCGCCATGGAAAGGTTGATTCCTGAGGCTGGTGGTCTGGAGCAGACCCTGCCCGGGGGCCCTGAGGAGGGGCACAGGCTGGCCACCTGTGCCCAGACCTCCAGCCCCTCTGACGGTGCAGCAGCATCCCTCTTATTTAGACCATCCCACCAGGGCCCCCTTGTCGCGTCTCCTCCCCACGCGCAGCCGAGTGACGCACCACGGAGAGAAGGTGAAAACATAACCATAAATCGAATAGCACTGCAATGCTGCAGTTGGTGGATCAGGGACTGACTCCAGAAGAACAGGGATGCATGGAGGCGGCCCTGCCTCCTCTCTCCCTCCACGGGGCCGCCCAGCACACGAACGCCATTGTAGCTGGCAAAGCTCTGTCTCCCAGCAGCGAGGGAGGCTGACACAACCACTGTAAACACCAGGCGTCTGCCGTGGGGGCCAGAAAGACACAAAAGGGAGCTGGGTGCTGTCCAAACCCATTGCTAACACAACAGCGTCGTGACACACTGCATGCAACAGCAGCTTTTTCCCCCTGAAGAAATTATTCACAAGGAAGGGGGGAAAAAAGGCTGAGTGCAGTGTAAACAGCCTCTCTGTATTATGAAAAGCAAATTATAAGCTAGGAGAACATTTTTAAAGCGTTTGCTGGGTTCCCAGCAAATGGCTCAGCATCATGGCGACCCAGGCTGCCACCCTCTTGCCAGCGCTGTGGAGGAAGCCCAGCTCTGGACAGCCACCAGAAAGCAGTGCAGGTCCATGTGCACAAACCTCCAAGCACACGCATGCGCAATGCTCAAAGACAGATGAGCGGGAACGAGGACATCGTATTTGCTTCTCAACTCGCCCATGTTCTATGCCCACACACCGATTCCAGAAATCAGCGCAGCATCTTAAAACAAAGCAAACCACAACAATAACAACAAAATAACAGCCTGGCTCCCACCAGTATCTAACTTGCTGGTCCTGCAGAGGCCAAGATGAAAGCTGCTCTCTTTAATGCTGCTGGAGTGATTGCCAGTTCAGCAGTTCTTAGGGATTTCTTCCATTCCCTCTCAAGCCATGCATGTTTATTTGTTCTAGAATTTATCTCATTTCCATATGGTAATCATGCAGAAGTGTAGCCAACAAAGCACTGTACATCCCGGGAGACACCAGCACTGCACATCCCGGGAGACACCAGCACTGCACATCCCGGGAGACGCCAGCACTGCACATCCGGGGAGACGTGAGCACTGCACATCCCGGGAGACGTGAGCACTGCACATCCTGGGAAGACACGAGCACTGCACATCCCGGGAGACGCCAGCACTGCACATCCCAGGGAGATGCAGGCATTGCACATCCCGGGGAGATAGGAGCACTGCACATCCTGGGGACACATGAGCACTGCACATCCCGGGGAGACAGGAGCACTGCACATCCCAGGAGATGCAGGCACTACACATCCTGGGGAGACACCAACACTGCACATCCTGGGAGACGCCAGCACTGCACATCCCGGGAGACACCAACACTGCACATCCCGGGGAGACGCCAGCACTGCACATCCCGGGAGACGCCAACACTGCACATCCCGGGGAGACGTGAGCACTGCACATCCCGGGGAGACGCCAACACTGCACATCCCGGGAGACACCAACACTGCACATCCCGGGAGACACCAACACTGCACATCCCGGGGAGACGTGAGCACTGCACATCCCGGGAGACGTGAGCACTGCACATCCCAGGGAGACGCAGGCATTGCACATCCCGGGAGACGCCAACACTGCACATCCCGGGAGACGCCAGCACTGCACATCCCGGGGAGACACCAGCACTGCACATCCCGGGAGACACCAACACTGCACATCCCGGGAGACACCAACACTGCACATCCCGGGAGACACCAACACTGCACATCCCGGGAGACGCCGGCACTGCACATCCCGGGAGACGCCGGCACTGCACATCCCGGGAGACGCCAACACTGCACATCCCGGGAGACGCCAGCACTGCACATCCCGGGAGACGCCGGCACTGCACATCCCGGGAGACGCCGGCACTGCACATCCCGGGGAGATGCCGGCACTGCACATCCTGAGGACACATGAGCACTGCACATCCCGGGAGACGCCAACACTGCACATCCCGGGAGACGTGAGCACTGCACATCCCGGGGAGACACCAGCACTGCACATCCCGGGAGACACCAACACTGCACATCCCGGGAGACGCCAACACTGCACATCCCGGGAGACGCCAACACTGCACATCCCGGGAGACACCGGCACTGCACATCCCGGGAGACGCCAACACTGCACATCCCGGGAGACGCCGGCACTGCACATCCCGGGAGACGCCAACACTGCACATCCCGGGAGACGCCAACACTGCACATCCCGGGAGACGCCGGCACTGCACATCCCGGGAGACGCCGGCACTGCACATCCCGGGAGACGCCGGCACTGCACATCCCGGGGAGATGCCGGCACTGCACATCCTGAGGACACATGAGCACTGCACATCCCGGGAGACGCCAACACTGCACATCCCGGGAGACGTGAGCACTGCACATCCCGGGGAGACACCAGCACTGCACATCCCGGGAGACACCAACACTGCACATCCCGGGAGACGCCAACACTGCACATCCCGGGAGACGCCAACACTGCACATCCCGGGAGACGCCGGCACTGCACATCCCGGGGAGATGCCGGCACTGCACATCCTGAGGACACATGAGCACTGCACATCCCGGGAGACGCCAACACTGCACATCCCGAGAGACGTGAGCACTGCACATCCCGGGAGACGCCAACACTGCACACCCGGGAGACGCCAACACTGCACATCCCGGGAGACGTGAGCACTGCACATCCCGGGGAGACACCGACACTGCACATCCCGGGAGACGCCGGCACTGCACATCCTGGGAGACGCCAGCACTGCACATCCCAGGGAGACGCAGGCACTGCACATCCCGGGGAGATAGGAGCACTGCACATCCTGGGGACACATGAGCACTGCACATCCCGGGGAGACAGGAGCACTGCACATCCCGGGGAGACGTGAGCACCGCACATCCTGGGGACACATGAGCACTGCACAGCCTGGAGAGATGTGAGCTCTGCACATCCAAGCCCTCCATGGAAATTCACTGAGCAAGCATGGCCTATGGTTGGGTTGCTGAAGCAAACTGAACATATCACTCCATGTTGCTTTAAATGGATTTTCTGTTGAGCCAATTCATGTTCTTTAGAGAACAGAAATGTGTGCATGTGTGTATGTACAGTATGACTGTGAAAATAAAGGAGGGCCTGGAGTTTGGCCTGGTGGTAGAGTGCTTGCCTAGCATGCACGAAGATGGGGGTTCGATTCCTCGGTACCACATACACAGGGGAAAAAAAGCCAGAAATGGTGCTGAGGCTCAAGAGGTAGAGCTCTGGCCTTGAGAAAGTCCAAGGACAGTGCTCAGGCCCTGAGCTCAAGCCCAGGACTGGAAAAAAAAAGAAAAAAAAAAGGACATCATCGGGCACCAGAGGCTCACAGTCTGACAGTAATCCTAGCTACGCAGGAGGGTAAGATGTAGTCAAGCAAGAAGTCCACAAGTCTCTTATCTTTTATTAGCCTAAAAAATGCCAAAGTGGAGGTGTGGCTCAAGCAGTAGAATGACAGTCTTGAATAAAAAAGCTAAGCTATAGCATCCAGGCCTGAGTTCAAGCTCCAGTACTGGCACACAGACACATGCAAATAAAAAGGAAATCTAGGGAAGCTAGAGAGAGAGTGCACCTGGATTTACACGGCGACAGGTAGATCAGTGCACACAGGTTTTGTTCATCAAAGCTTCCATGCTTTAATAATGGTGAGTGTCTTTTTTACAAAAGAAATGACTCTTCAGTTACCAGGTTCAAGAAGCAAGAGGACAGGAAATACATAAAAGGATTTAAACATATAAATAAGAAATATGAGACTGCTTCGTGCTCACTAAATACGTGAGCTGGAACAAGTCTCGATAATTGGCATTTACAGAAGATTATTAGACACACAAATGACACTTGTTAAATCCTCAGAACCACAGTAGTTACTCAGAGACAAATAATCACTAAAAGCATGGTATTTACAAGGATCTTCAAGATAATGTGTGCTGTGAGCAAGAGCACAAGGTCCTGAGTTTTGTATGCGTACATACAAAAACTAAGAAAAAAAGATATAAAAACCAGCCTCTCAGCCAGAAAAAAAAAAGATAATTTGTGGCATGTGATTCTTAGAAAAGGAGTTCGAAATATGGCAGGTCAGATTCCACAACATAATGAGGTTTCTTTAAGACAAGAAATTGAGGGGCCAGGAGTTTAGCCTAGTGGTAGATTGCTTGCCTAGCATGCATGAAGACCTGGGTTCAATTCCTTGGTACCACATACATAGAAAAAGCTGGAAATGGGGCTATGACGTAAAGTGGTTGAGTTGTAGCCTTGAGAAAGCCCAAGGACAGCACTCAGGCCCTGAATTCACACCCCAAGACTGGCAAAAAAAAAAAAAAAAGACAACAAATTGAGCCTGAGGCTAGTGGTTCACACATAATCCTAGCCACTCGGGTGGCTGGGGAGATTTGAGGATTGAGGTCCAAAGCCAGCCTAGGCATGAAAGTCAACGAGACTCTTCACCAGAAAACTCAGAGTGGCACTGTGGCTGAAAGTGATAGAGCACTATCCTTAAGCTGAAGAGCTCAGGGTCAGCACCCAGGCTCTGAGTTCAAGCCCCACACAAATGGGGGGAGAGGGGAGAGGGAAGAAATTCAGGGTAGAAGATGGTGATGAGAGTTGGGAGATGAGAATTTCAAAATCCAAGAACAACACATCCAAACACAGAAGCCCCTCCATGGCTCTTCTATCCACAGATATGAAGCAATTGTGAAAGAAGGTTTTAATCACTGGTATTATTTATTAATGGCACCATGTTATTCATCTGTTGTGTGATGCTTGAACCAGGGTAAAAACACAGATCATTTTTTTATGGCAAAAATGTTCAAAATCCTTTTTGTTAGCTTTCAAAATGTACACGACATTATCATTTGAGTGTGTGTGTGTGTATGTGTTTCCTCATGCCCTTGACTTTAATTCTACACCTGGCCTTTTAAAAAGAAAAGAATTGATGCTTGCTTACCTTGTTAGGAAACAGTAAGAACAGAACAACCAGCCTTGACACGCAGCCTAGCAGGAAACCATGTCCTGGTTTTGTTTGGTTCCATGAAGTGTTCTTAGCGTCCGCAATGGCGAGAACAGAAAAAGGATAAAAATAACTTTCTTCATCTTGTTTGTGGAGCTTTGAAAGGAACTATACAAACTAAAACCATGGCAAGGAGCCTGCAAAACTGACACTCCACACAGAACAAATTCTCCCTTTGCCTTTGCTCATTTGACCTCTAGGGGGTGAGCATTCCCCTATAGAACAGGTCAGCGAGAGACAGCTGTGGAGGCCTGGGGGCCAATGAGCCACCGACTGGGGGAGAGACCAGGGAGGGCGCTGGCCTGCTTGTGGGGCCAGGGGAGGAGCTGCCCAAAGTGTGGCCTGGCCACACACACACACACACACACACACACACACTCACCCCCACCTTGAACCAACGAGAATAGACACAAACACAGATGGTGTGCATGGCGCTTCAGCAACAAGTGTTTCCAAGACTAACTTTATGCAGGGGAAAACAGAAGGTGACAGATGCCGATGCTGGCCTCTGACGTCTCCTGACCTGTTTCCTACTTATTCATTAGCAAGTCCCTGGCTAAGCACAGGAATATTTGAGCTTTGGAAGGTAGGCTGGGAATGTGATTAAAAGCCAGGAGACTCTGTGCCCCAACCTGACTGTACCAAGACTCTTGATTTTCTCAGTGTTAAGAGTTTTGGGGGTGATTTTAAATGGAAATTCTGTAAGATGAAGACTGAACATATCAGCTCATGACTGTGATCCCAGCTCGTAGGGAGGCTAAGATTGGGAGGGCTGAGATCTAAGGTTAACAGGGGTAGATACAGGAGACTTAACTACCAACAACTGGATGCAGTGGTGCCCACCTCATCTGAGCTGAACAAGAGCTGTAAAATGGGCTGACCAAGGTAAGTCCAGGCATACAACCCCACTGGAAATGAGGCCCTAGCTCAAAAGGAACTAGGACAAAAAAAGGGGATGAGCCAGAGGCTTGGCTCAGTGGCAGAGCACCAGTTCAAGGCTCTGAGTTCAAAACCCCAGCACTAGTCGGGCATGGTGGCTCACGCCTGTCATCCCGGCTACTCAGGAGGCTGAGATCTGAGGATCGAGGTTCAAAGCCAGCCCGGGCACAAAAGGACCTGAGTCTCTTATCTCCAATTCACCTCTAGAAAAAGGGAAGTGGGGCTTGGTTCAAGGGTAGGGCAGTAGCCTTGAGCTGAAGATCTCAGGGATAGTGCCCAGGCCAAGATCTAGCCCTATGACCCCCCAAAACAACAACAACAACAACAACAGAGCTACCAACAAAATACATAAAATACATAGATTGACAGAAATATTAGCAAAGGAATCGTCATGGAAAGGTGATTTTTTTTTTTTTTGCCAGTCCTGGCCCTTGAGCCTCAGGGCCTGAGTACTGTCTTTAGACTTTCTCAAGGTTAGAGCTCTACCACCTGAGCCACAGCACCACTTCCGGCTTTTTTCTATATATGTGGTACCGAGGAATTGAACCCAGCTCTTTGTGCGTGATAGGCAAGCACTCTACCACTAGGTCAAACTCCCGGCCCCATTGGTTTTGTTTTTTAGGTTCCTGTAATATTTCTTGAGAATGGTTTAACTTAACCTCAACTTCTACTCATGGAAAGAGTGATAAACAAGTTTATTGTAAGGAAAGACCACTGGTAAAGAACATTCCCTTCTTTTCAGAGCTTACGTTTCCTCCTGAGGACATCTTGGGGAAAGCCACTTTTGGCCTGTAGCCCCTCGGGGCAGATAGAGCCACCCCAGAGGCCCCTGGGGCAGGCGCTGGGCAAGCAGACAGACCGTGCTGGCTTCTCTGTCCGCAGCAGGCACTTGGCCCAGGGTGTGCCCCTCTCTCCACAGCCAGGCCCCTGGTGACAGGCCAGAGAGACAGCTGGACACATACACTTCACCTCCTGGGCCCTCACCC
Organism: Megascapheus bottae; assembly: GCF_031878675.1. Lineage (NCBI taxonomy): Eukaryota > Metazoa > Chordata > Mammalia > Rodentia > Geomyidae > Megascapheus > Megascapheus bottae. The sequence goes on along the minus strand of NC_143516.1, from coordinate 1,833,129 downwards.
CACGAGTCCGTGACTGTGGGGACGCCCTCAGAATGAACCCAACTTCAAGAAAATGAACGCAGGGGGCCCTTCGCCCCTGCTGGGTGGGCTTCTCTCATGGGCTGCAGACAGGAGGGTCTCTTGGGGGCATGCTTGCTGGGTCTCCAGCACGGGCAGTAAACCCAGCCTGTGCACAGACGGCAGCGGAACTGTGTACATGGCCTTCACACAGCGGCCTTCGCCCTCCAGACCACGCAAGGCGAGGTCCCTCCCAGACCCACGGGCATGGCTCGCCCCTTCTGGTCTAAGAAATCACCCCTCCCTCTGCTGTGGCCCGGCCTCCACTCTCGACACCTGGAAGTCATGCTGAGTGCAAGTCACTCAATGAAACCTAATTTGCCTCATTTTCTTATCACAGTGGCTTGTGGGTAACAAAATAACACGTGGTGAGTGTGGACGCAGTCAAGCGTGGGCCTCTGGCGAGCGTGGACCCTGGTTCGTCAAGGTGTGCTTGCTTTGCATGTTCCTCCCAGTGTCCTCCCGGTGTCCTCTCCTGTCCCGGCACCAGATGCAGCCTCAGGTGATGTGCTCGCCCCAGGCTGCTCTGGATGCTGGCAGAATGTCTGCATCACACTGTCTGCTGTGATCTCCTCATTGTGCTCAGAGCTCGCTTTCTTTCCCTATAAAGACACTTGACGGAAACAAGTTGAACAGCCCTCCCATTTCTTTATTTCATCCAGCTTGTTCTTGTCAAGAAAAGTTTTTTAAAAGCTGGCTCAGTTCTCTATTAAAAACAGCTTTTGTCTCAGGCTCTGAGTGTTTTCCTTCCTGCAGTTGATTAGCACGGCCTGTAGCTGGCCCGTGGGTCAGCTGTCAGTGAAACAGGCGTGCTCTGGTCAGAGCTGGTGGGCGTGCCCTGTATTGTGGGGGACACATCTCTGCTCTTTCTTCAGAAATGCACCCTAAATGAAACCCAGTGCCAGAGGACAGGGATTGATCCAGCAGGCCCGCGATCTACTTCTCTGACCTCAGGCCACGCTGCTGTCTCGCAGACCAGATGGGAGGAACATGGCTGGTGTGGACACAGGGAGGGATGAGTGGAGAGGGCCTGGCTGGCACCATTTCCTGAGGGGTCTGTGCAGGTGCACAGAAGGGCTGCGGGGCCGTGCTGCCGTCCCCCTTGGGGTTGGCCTCTCATCCTCTCTGCATTGATGCAAAGACTTTAAGGCACATGACTACGAACCCTCACAAGGCCGAAAACCTTGAGGGGTTCCCTTGCTCACCAGGAGCCAGCACTCGCCCCGTCTCCCTCCACCGCTCTCCATCTCCCTCCATCTTCCCTCCATCTCTCTCTCCCTCCTATTCCATCTCCATCCATCTTCCCTCCATCTCCCTCCATCTCTCCCCATCTTCCCTCCATCTGTCTCCATCTCCCCTCCATCTCCCCTCCATCTCTCTCCATCTCTCTCTCCCTCCAGCTCCCTCCATCTCAAGCCAGTGAGAGCCAGAGTCCTGACCCCAGGCCCACCTCCAACACCAGGAAGCCATTCCACACTGGCTTGTCTAGGGCTGCCCTGAAGAGCTGTCGGAACAGAAGCTTCTTGCAGCACCCCCCCTCCACCATTCCATCCACTGAGGACCTCAGAAGCTAGTGAGGACGGGGGACAGAGCTGCCGCCACCAACACCCAGGACAGACTGAGGGGAGAGTGGAGTGTGGCAGCTGCTCCCCTCCCCTTTGCAGGTCCCCAGGACCAGAGCTCAACCTTGAGAAAGGAAGACTCATCACCCCTACACTGTCAGCCCATTATACAACACTTCTCTGTGCCTTGTTAGGCCCTCAACAATTACCTCAGTGTGTCCCGCCTCCCTTCACACCTGGCCTCAGAGCTTTACCTCCACTTGGTTTTCTTCTGACCTAGAATTAAGCAGCCTGAATTCAGAGACCTTGAGCTGGGAAATTTGCTGAAGGAATTATTGGTACAGATGACTGACGTAAGAAAGCCTAAGAGCTGATTTATCACAGAAGGCACAATCCCCTTGAAGGTGAGACTGTCTGGTCACAGGGACAGATAATAGGTCAGGTGACAAATCAGAGACAAAATCACAGAAAGAAAGTATCAGGGAAGACTGGGGAAAACTTCAGTTGAGACTCAGACTGGGAACCTAGACAGAGCCAGAGCAAACTGGTAGCCTATGCCTGCAATCCCTACACTGGAATGCTGACACAGGAGTCTAGAAGTGAAGACCAGCTGGGTACACAGCCAAGACCACGTCAAAAGCGAAAGAGGGGAGAGAGGAGAAAGAGAGAGAAGAGAAAGGAAAAGACAAGATAAAAAGGCAAAGCATAGTGGGTCATACCTCTTCTCCTAACGTCTCAGAAGGCTGTGATCTGAGGATCACAATTCAGAGTCAGGCCCAAGAAGAAAGCCTGTGAGACTCAGATCACCAACTAACCGCAGAAAGGTCAGAAATGGAGTTGTAACTCAAATAGTAGAAAAGCTCAGGGACAGTACCCAGGTCCTGGATTCAAGCCTCTGGACCAGCACACAAAACAAAACAAAAACAATTTTAAAAGCAAGTAAAAGAAAACCACAAAACATCAGAGGGTGATGTATGCTACACAAAAAATGAACTAAGCAACTCATGTTGCTCAGGATGGGGAAAAGCGAAGGAAAGGAAGGGGTGACATTGCCTAAGAAGCTCCGAACTCACTGCCTGACTTAGAATTGTAACCCCTTGGCCGGGAGTTTGGCCTAGTGGTTAAAGTGCTTGCCTAGCATGCATGAAGACCCGGGTTCGATTCCTCGGTACCACATACATAGAAAAAAGTCGGAAGTGGTGCTGAGGCTCAAGTGGTAGAGCTCTAGCCTTGAGAAAGTCCAAGGACGGTGCTCAGGCCCTGAGCTCAAGCCCAGGACTGGCAAAAAAAAAAAAAAAAAAAAAAAAAAAAAAAAGAATTGTAACCCCTTGGCAACTCCTTTATCATCGCAATAAAAATATCTAAAACATACACAGAGGGGCACCTATCGGGATAATGTCATGAATCAAGTGAATTCCGCTAAAAACATGAGCAAGTTTGACTTCATCTCCAGAGAGACTAAACGTAAAAGTCAGGACCATCACCCAGCAGCAACACACAAACCACTGTCAAGGGACCTGGCGAGCTGGTCTGGGAGCTGGCCAGGGAGCTAGGGAGCTGGTGGGGAGCTGAGTGGGGGGGGGGGAGCCTGTGGGCGGGCAGGGGAGCTGGTGGAGGAGCCAGTGGGCCGGCAGAGAAGCAGGCAGACTTGGGAAGGAGTCCTCCTGGGGCTGCCTCTGGGGGCAGGGACCAGCCAGGGCTGTGGGGATGAGCAGTGAGGGTGGGCTCACGGTCCTGAGGAGGGACTGCACGCACTCTAGGAATCAGATCTGGCATGATCACCAGTGGAGTCCAGAGAATTAGTTGGTGTGAGGGAAAAAGCCATCCACACATTGAGTGTCAGAATGTTTGAGTAAACACAGACGAGCGGGCGTCTACTCCTCCACTCTCACAAGACAGTCTGTGTCCTTCCCCTGTGCTCTTACCTCCATGGTGGACTGCATTCCTCCCCTCAAGATCGAGAAAATGCCTGCTGCATCTTATTATGTGTGTTCCAAGGGTAGGGAGTGGATCCATGTCATCTCTGCCAGGCTGGCCTCCAAATCCCGGCTTCAACAGATCCACCTGACCCAGGCTCCTGAGTGGCTGGGAGGACAGGGGTAAGCAACTATGCCTGGCTGTCTTGCTGTGTTTATCATCAAAAATGTCCTAATATTCTAGACAGTGAAACATGGCAAAGTTAAAAAATTAAAGATATAAAAAGAAGAAGATTGGTCTCTACAGGAGAAAATCTGAAAGAATCTCTAAAACAATGAGTGTAACAAGTCTACAACAGTGATACATTAGTAGGAACTATATAAAAAATGAATTATTCAATGGAAAGGAGGAGATAGGAAGAAAAAAAACGGGAGAGAATGAAGAGGTGACACTGTCCAAAAAGAAATGTACTCTGTACCTAACTTGTTAAACAGTGACCCCTCTGTATATCCCCTTTGTAATAATGAGTTTTAAAAAATGAATGCCAAAAGAAAATATCTTTACATTAAAGAATATTTGAATCTTAAAAAAATGAATGCCACACTATTAAATATACAAAACTCTAATTTTTATACAGGAGCACCATAAATAATTGGAATCACATTTAAAACAATCCATTTTATGGCATCAAAGCAACCTTAGTATAAATTTAACAAGAGATTGTAAGTTCTTCCTAAGCTGAAAACTACAAAACATTGATAAGAGAAACTGAAACAAATCTAAATAAATAGAGACTATTGGTTGGAAAACTTGGTGTTATTAAGCTGTCAGTTCTGGTCTATTTGACCTATATATCTAACTCAATAACTCAGTATTGAAATCTCAGCAGGCCTTTAAAATCGAAATTGATATGAAGATTCTAAAATGTATGTGGAAATTCAAAGCATTTAGTTTATTCCAAAGGAATTGTTTAAGGGAAAAACCGAGTTAGCCACCTGTCTGCCTCACGCTGTACTCGTCTGGGTGGAGGGGCCCAGCCCAGGGACTGACAGGTGGAGAGAATGGAGACCCTGGACCTACAGTCTCCTGACTGCCAACAAGACCTCCCAGCAGTCCAGCAGGGACAAGACAAACCTCCAACAAATGGTTCTGAAAATCTCGAATCTCTCCTTGAGATGAAAAGAGGACTTGAGCTTGTCCTAATGTTAACTGACCGTAGAGCAGAGCTGGTCTAATAAAACGGCTAGAAGAAAACACAGGAGGCAATCTTTGTGACTAGAAAGCAGTCGGGTGTTTCTCAAATCAGGACACTGGTGGAGCACAGCGGTGTGAGGCCCGCTGTTCTCAGGGCCTGCCCTGCAGCTCCTTCTGGTCTGTTGTTTCTTTTCTGCTGCCTCTCTCCATCTCACACCTGGGACTAAAAGGGGAGAAGCCGGGTGAAGTTTCCCTTGCACTGTGAGATCATGGCTCAATCTTTTCTCATCCTTCATATCTATCAGCATTTTCTGAGCTTTCTTCCATAACTATGCCTTTTATCATAGCAAAAGAGCATTAAATCCTGAGGTCATTGACAATAGCAGAAGCATGGCTAAGGGTGGCTATTGCCCACCTGGGGTGTGTGCAAAGCCAAGGCCAGAGACCACGACAACAGTGACAACAGCGCAGTCAAGCAGATGGCAGGTCCCAGCAAGTCCTGTTATCACAGCTCAAGTAGATATGCAAACAAGTGGGGCAAGCTGAGGTCTGTGCCCCTGTCACACGTGTGTGGCTTCACGGTGAGGAGCAAATGGTAAGGGACGTGGACCTCTGCATATATGTCCTCACTCCTGTTCCCAAGACCAGAGGTGGTGGTGGCAGGTTTGGTTTACTCAGAAAGTAAAGAAATATCTTTTGGTGGCACTAGGATTTGAACTTGGGGCTTCATGCCTCCATTTTCCAGGTAGAAGCTCCCTTTTGCCCAAGGCCAACTGGACCTCCACTCCACAATTTATGCTTCCTGGTAGCTGGACTGACAGGTACCACCACAGCCTCTGGTTGCAAGCTTCTCTATGCCAGCCTCCTAAGAGGCTAAGATTGCGTGCGTGGCCCCCAGGACCTGGTCTCCAGCACACCAGCACGGAATTGGGCAGCACAGAGAAGAGGAGCCCTGGTTCTGCAGCATCCTGTGTCCACAGCCGGGCCCCTGCAGCTGCTCTAGGAAGGGGGCAGCTGATTCTGCCCTTGTGGGACCCTAGGCCTCTGCTCCTCACTGAACAGCTTTGCTGGAATGTTCCAAATGATGCTATGAACTAGGGAATAGAGGAAGGAAGGGAGGGAAGGAGAAGGGGAGAGGAAGGGAGGGGAGGGGAGGGGAGGGGAGGGGAGGGGAGGGGAACGCAGGCAGAGTGGGAAGCAAGGAGCCTGGTTGAGAACAGAGGGAGCAGGCGTCCTGCTGGGTGAACTCATACCTTATAATCAGCACGCCTGCTCCTGTGCCTCCTCCGTCCTTCATGCCAGCAGACAGGGTGCCCGACTTCACCCAGGCCCTCCAGCATGTCATCAGTGGCAGTCTCTGACCTCCAGACCACTTTGTCGTTCCCAGGAGGCACTGCCACCCTCGCCTTCCACACAGCTGGCCTGCAGAGGGGCTCAAACCTGCCCAGCAGATCTACCCACGCTGCCCTTCCGTGCCTCCCACACACTCAGCCTGACTCCTCTGGCTTCTTTTGTCCCCCCTCCAGCCCCAGACAATGCCTGCACTAGACCATTTGACAGGGTTCAGCCCGATCACTAGGTTTTGGGAGTTGGGCTTTGACCATGCAAAGCACCCAGCAACTTCCCACCTTCCACTGAGGCTGCCTAGGTCTACCCAGCAAGGCCAGCTCCCTGCTGGGGCTCCTCACCATGGTAGATGCTGGGCACAGACAGGCTGCCTCGCCAGCTTCCGGCTTCTGACACACACAGAGTGGCATCCTGTTGGCACCCTGTTGCCTTCTTGGGCCCTGTGTGGACAAGAAGAGTGCTGGTGAGGGGAGCCTGCCCACCGCCCCTCTGAACTTCGTCTCTCCTGCCTTCAGGAAGAGCTGTTCAGCCTCTCAGTCAACCTCAACATCTGTCACTTCCAGGTAAAAACCAAGGGCACACTTCTTAAGCTAAAATGTTGCTCCTAACAAGATCTTTAGAGACTTAAATTCATTCATTTTCTGACTGTCCTCTTGAGAACTTCATGCTGTGCCAGCCCTAACCTGGGCAAACGTGTCATCCTTTCTCCTCTCTCCTCCTCAATGCCGACTACTTAGCACCAGGACACTGGAAATTGCCACTCCATAAGCAAAACACTTAATATTGTTAATTTAAAAATAACCCTTGACTGTTTCTATTACTGGCACTGTTACTGATAAGCATCAATTTCTCAGGAACTGAAGAAGTTGAGATAGAACTTTGGAGCTTCCTCAGCTTTCTTTCATGTATGTCCTAGTTCAACAAATCCCTGGAGAATGCATAAGAAAATTTTAACAATAAATCACCAGGAGTAAAGTAGCTGAGAGTCTGGGTCTAAAGTCAGCTTGGCCGTGGCTTGCCAGGGCTCTGGCACATGGCACAGGCCCTCTGGGGCTCCCATTGGCATCGTATCTCCCTCTCTGATATCTCATGTGGGGTGAGACCAACATCAAATGACACAGAAGACACAGCTGAGAGGTGCCATCCATGTGCCCCCTTGGCCAGACAGAGGGGATTCCTGTGGGGTCAGGAGAGAAAGGATCTTAGAGGCAGGAGCTGCTGGCCTGGTCCCACGACCCCATGAGCTCACAGGAAGAGCGCATCCCACAGACAGCACCCAGAGCCTGGCAGGCATGAGCTGGCGTAGCCTCGCTTTGCGGCACAGCTTTCAGCAGAGCAGAGGTAGGGTAACACTGCAACTTCTCCCTATCTCCTTCTGAGTGCTCTTGAAGAGGGGACACTGCCTGCTGGCTCTGTCTCCCTCTTCCGGGGAGATCTCTGCTGCCTGGTGACACTGCCTCCATCTTCCTGGGCGGGGGGGGGGGGCAGATGGGTCAGGAGAGAGGGCAGGAGCGGGGAAAGGCTATTTATAAAGGTGCCATCACAGCACTGCACAGCGGGGTGACTCTGCAGGATGAGGGCCTCTTCCCCTGCTCCCCAGCACTGGATGCTTAGCCTGCCCCAGGCCAGGGGACAGAAGCGGGGGCAGGAGGGGGAGCAGGGCAGAGCAGCACCCACAGCTGGTAGGAGCCCAGCACTGGCTCCGGGAGCACTGTGGTACAGGAGCACTCGCACCCCACATCTTCTTTGAGGTTCTGTCTGTGGACCTGCACCCAAGCGCTTCACAGCCTGGAAATGACCCTTCAAAGGCTGCCAGCATTCTCCTTCCTCCCGGGTCTGTGCCATGCCCAGGGCGTGAAGGGGAAGAGGCACAGCGTGGGGCCTGAGCCTTGAGCAGGCTCCTCCTCACCCCCGGGGAGCTTAGCTCATGCGGGGGGAGGGGGGTCATCCAATGTGCCAAGCATGGTGGGGGCACAGGTAGAAGTCCCAGGCTGGCAACACTGTTGATGGGGAAAAGGGCCCCCTTAAAACAGTCCTGCTGATAGATTAGAATGGGAAACGAGGTGTGAGTCCAAGCTTGGCCTCATCCCTGCAAAGTGGGGAGGCAGGCTTGGGAATTTATTCAACCACCTAGACACAAGAAGCAGCCAGGCAGACAGACAGACGCCCGCTGGGGTCCTCCCACGGGCCAATCGCGAGGGTAACGGCATCTAAGTCTTGGGAAGCAGTAAATATATTCAAGGTGGGGAGGGCAGGGGTGCTGACCTCACTTCAGGGACAAAGGAGGAAGAAGCTACCAGCGCAGCCACAGGGCGGAGCTCACCCAGCGCAGCCACAGCACCAGCTGCGTCCTCAGGTGCCAAGACCAGGAAAGCAAACTCCTGAGGCTCAAGACAGACTGAAGCAGGCTGTGTCAAGATGGCTGGACACAGTGGAATCCCCAGAGGCCCCTGCTGTATGGACATTACTGGTACGGTGGGAAAGAACACAATGTGCCCAGGGATTGGGTGAGAGGGGTGTCAGACCCGACTTCTAGACACGAGGCAGGCAGATGGCACAGGTCCCTGGCTGCCAGGGGGACAGGCTAGCATCCTTGCCATGGTTATCAGGGCCCCTGGTAAGGATTCTCCCAGCCCCTTCCCTGACTTTCCACAATCACCAAATGATGTGGATGAAGATGCTAATGAAATTCCCAGGCCACACTCATACCACATCCAGATATCCAGGTTATCCAGCAAAACGGTGAGTGCCTGTGCATGCAAGAGACAGTGACCTGTGACCTTCTGTGTCCCACAGTGCCTAGGGCATGCATCTACAAGGACGTGTCCAGTCATTCCAGAGACGACTGGGCAGGTACAGACGCACACTTGTTACACAAGTTATACTGCCAGTCAACCGGTCCTTCTGTTCCCACAGCCTGCTTGCCCTCTGGAAGAGTGCCTCAGGGCTCTCCTGCCATGGTGAACTTTGGCCTTTTCTATGTTCCTGTCCTGCTCACTTCTGTCAGTTGTGGGGCTTGAACTCTGGACCTGGGCGCTGTCCCTGAGCTCTTCAGCTCAAGGCTAGCACTCTACCACGTGAGCCACAGCACCACTTCTGGTTTTCTTGTGATTAATTGGAGATAAGAGTCTCGCGGACTTTTGTTCCCAGGCTGGCTTTGAACCGTGATCCTCGCATCTCAGCCTCCTGAGTAGCTAGGATGACAGCATGAGACACCATGCCTGACTGCTCACTTCTTTGTTCAGGATGCAGGGACTTTGCACTAACTCCTGCCCTAAAGGTTTTTACCTGGCAGTGCTAATGCTCATGTGTGTATCCCCTGAAAGATGGCTGAGCATAAACCCAAGTGTGCCCAGTAACCTCATTCTTCCACCATCTCCTCTCATTCTGAGTTTTCACATTCTAGCTTGTTTTCCTTTGGATGCAAGTACTAAGATAAATAGTTGCAATGTAGGTGACATCTAAGTCCCAAGAGTGTGTGTAGTGGGCCATCTTAGGGATCAACGAGTTTTCCATTTTAAGCCTCACCCTTGGCCATAGGTGTCTTTCCCTCCAGAGAGAACATTTACTACGCCTCCCACACCACGTAGCTATGCCAAGAGTGGTGGCAGTTCATGGAGACTGGAGCAGAGCCCAGTGGACTGAGGCAGGCAGTGAGGTACAGAGCACCAGCCACAGGCGAGCCAGGGGGTGTGGGGAGCCCCGGGACGGGAAGTGACGGAATGGTAGTGATACTACCCAAGCGGGCCAGGCCGGTGCACCTTCAATGGTAACACCAGCCAGTGCCACATCAAAACACAGGCGCTATTTCATATCCTGCCCCCCAAAACTAAGGGTTATAAATGTGTTCGTTACATCTGAAGCAAGTCTCAAGTGTTAAAAGCAAGTCAGCATAAAGTCAATCCAGCACTTGACAACTCTAGAACTTTCTATCAGCTGAGCCTGAAATGCTAATTCTGTGCTTTTTGCCTAAATGGAAGACTTGTTACACTCAAAAAAATCTTAATTTCCATCACAAAAATTACAGAAAATTGCAGTTATTTCTCATCACCTGTCAAAGATTTTTGCTTAAGACGAGAAAAAATAAAAACTCATGGTGACTGCGCATTCAATGGGAAATGTGGCTGGTCTTGTTAGCAATGCAGCAGGCCTATCTTCTTACCTGGCTTCTGCCCCGGCTCCAGGTCATGAGCTCATCTTGTGAGGAAGAGCAAGGAAGTAGATTTCTGCCTCAGGTCCTCCGCCTCCCCGCCCAGCTCCAACAGTTGATTTCTAGAGGAATCTACTTCGTTGCTCAATTGCCTTGGGCCCTGGATTAAGTTCTGCCTTACCCCCTCCCCGTTGGAGGTAAAGAGTCTCACGGACTTCCCTGCCACAGCTGGTTTTGAACTTTGTTTCTCAGCCTCCTGAGTCGCTAAGGTTATGGTACAAGCCACGGTTCCCAGCCAATTCTTTTAAATTATTGACCCCTGATTTATAAAACCATGGGACTGCCTCCAGCATGCTGGGCACACACCTGCTGGGCCCCACTCCTCCACCCTGCTCACTAGCCAGGGACCCTCAAACTCCAGGGCAGACTCCAGCTCACCCGGAGGCACATCCTAACAAAGTGCCCAGTGCAGCTACACCCCAGCGCTGCACTGGGCACTGCCAGGGACTAAACGGGAAAGCATGTGCTTGGAACTGCTCTCCCCTCAGCTTGCTCAGTGGCCGCAGGCTGTATCATCTGACCTAGGCTACCAAAAACTTTATTGCTACCTGCTGCTGAGCCAAAACAGAGGCCCAAGTGGGAAATGAGGAGCGCTGAGTGAGTGAAGAGGCTGGGAGCTGCTGGGCCCTCTTTTCTTAGCTTCCCCAAGGGCAGGGTAGCAGGGCAATGTCCTCTAGGGATGTGATGTCCCCGACTCCTGCACAGGGGCTCATGTGACCACTGTCCTCCATCACAGGACCCCCTCCTCTTCCCAGCATGCCACCCTGTCTGAACCCCAGGCTGCTCTCCAGGAATGCTGAGGCTGGAAGTAAAGTCTTGAGAACAACCAAGGTTCAGAAGGTTCTGGATGGTGTCTGAGGAGTATTGGGAGTCCTGCCCAGTGTTCACGAGTTACACAAGTCAGGAGCTGCTCGTCAGTTCCTCTGCCTGAACTAAAATTGAAACCCCTAGCTTTGAGCCACACTGTTCCAAGACACCACCTTCTAATGACCTACCTATTCTAGGCTGGAAGCCAACGGGAGTACTGCCAACAGGCACGAGCTTAGAAGACGGTCAGAGGGACAAAGCCCGATGGAGGGACCAGCCAGGGCGGGGACTATGGGGTGTGCTGTCCCTACCCTGCGTGCATGGGGCCAGCTCCCCCAGCACAGAAAAGAAAATGAAGGACTGCCTTTGACCACAATGCCTCATTTTATGTGTGTCTCAGTCAGTGAGCAGGTCCCATTCCATGGTGCTCACAGGCGCCCATCTTTGTGGGAGGGTGTCACCGCACCACCCCGTGGCTGCCTCCTCACTGCTCCCCGCCTGCAGCCTTGCCTGTCCATGTCAGATTTCAGATGGGTTGCTTGTCAGCTTTGTTTTTTATTAAAGCTAAAAATGCCCCTTTTAAATGGGGCATTAATACAGCTGATTTTCCAAAAAATACTTTGAAAGCAAGATTGTTCTGAGGATTGAATATTTTTAAATGCTTAATGCAATAACTACACATAATTTTTATTTGTAAAAGAAATGAATGGAGCTTAGAAATTCTCAGGAGGCTGAGATCTGAAGATCGAGGTTCAAAGCCAGGTTCAAAGCCAGCAACGCCAGCTGGGGCATTACAAAGCCCGTGAGAATCTTATCTCTAATTAATCACCAGAAAAACCAGAAGTGGTGCTGTGGCTCAAGGAACAGGGTGGTAGCCTTGAGTTGAAGAGCTCGGGGACAACACCTAGGCCGAGTACAAAAAAAAAAAAAACAAAAAACCAAAATTTTTTAAAAAGAATGGAAAAAAATTAACAGGAAAAAAATATAATATGAATCAAAGCTGTGCACCACTGGCTCACATCTGTAATCCTACTCAGGAGTCTGAGATTTAAGGATCACAGGTTGAAGCCAGTCCAGATAGTAAAATCTGTGATATTCATATTTTAATTGACTACCAAAAAGCTGAAAAGCTAGAAATGGAGCTGTGGCTCAAGTGGTACCGTGCTAGCTTTGAGCAAAAATGCTTAGGCACAGTGCTCAGGCCCTGAGGTCAAGCCCCAGGACTGAAGCCAAATTTAAATAAATAAAAATGTAAAGTGTGTGCATGAGAACATGTAGTCAGAGGTGGTTCTGAATAACTAGGAACAGGAATTAATCTCATAGCATGGACCACAGCCACCCTCACCTCAAGGCAGGCTGGGGTACCACCCAGAACACGAGCTCCAACCCCCCACCCCCAGAAGAAAGAACCTGTGGCTGTAGAACATGCTAAGAATGCAGCGTTGACTGGGCTATGCTGAGACCTGCAAAACCTATGAGCAGCTTGAATCAGGATGCTGTGAAAAGAAACCAAGCTGCGGATCAACAACTGGAAGGAAGATGCCCAGGAGAACACACTGACCAGATAGGAATTAAAAACATCCATCCACTCAGACACTGAGGAAAAAAACAAAGCACACCTTAGGGCTTTAGAGTCAGGTTTTAAAAAGTAGTGACTTGGGATTTTCTTCCTTTGTTTTTTTTTGTTTGTTTGTTTGTTTGTTTTTTTGGTTTTTTTTTTTTTTGCCAGTCCTGGGCTTGAGCTAAGGGCCTGAGCACTGTCCTTGGACTTTCTCAAGGATAGGGCTCTACCACTTGAGCCTCAGCACCACTTCCGGCTTTTTTGTATGTATATGGTACCAAGGAATCGAACCCGGGTATTTGTGCATGCTAGGCAAGCACTTTAACCACTAGGCCAAACTCCCAGCCCATTTTCTTCCTTTGTAGAAAGATATTTCCCCACTGTGGGCCTCACTGCTGGGTCGTGGTGGGGGGTGGGTAGAAGACTGGACCGTCCTCACACACCATCATCCCCTGAGCTGTAGCCCCCTTCGTCAGACCCACACCCGGCTTGGGGGACAGCTGCTCCCCTGGCTCAGTGCAGTTCCGCAAGTACAGGTCCTCCTTGGTGAAGCACAACTCTATCTGTCCAATAGTCTGCACCTGTTCTCCCTGAAACAAACAAACACACAAACACCTTTAGAATTCAGTCCTTTGGCTGCCATCTCAGCTTTAGCATCACAACACTTTGGAACTGGCTTAAAGAGGACAAAAGCAGTGGGTACAGATCTGAGACTCTGGAGCCTGGGAGCAGGGCTGGCAGACAGCACAGCTGAAGCCTGAAGCCGTGCTGCTCTGGGTAGCTGTGGGCTGAGGCTCTGACCCAGGCACACAGCCGCCTGGGGGCTCAGATGCCCAGTGGCCCAGCTGCTCACCCCGCCAGCCTGGCAGCTGGGCAGCACTCTGTGAAGGAACGTGCTTCTAGCTATAAAGCATCCGGAAAGATGCATGCAGACCACCCCCCACTGCACACGTCTGGATATGCAAAGAGAAAATGGCTCCTTTAGGTAAATAGTACCAAGTGGTAAGAGAACCTTGTCCTTACCGGCTCAAAGATGAAACTGCAATTAGGTAACTGTAACTATAATAATTAAGACTTGCATCATAAAACCATGGAGACTTTTTAACTTAATACACTTCTCCGCTTCCTCCCACTTTCCTTCCCTGACAGCAGGTTCTCCTTAGGGGAAGCACAGAGAAATCCCTTCCAGCACAGTATCGAAGAACAATGCCTATGCGTGCACACACACTCACTCACTCACTCAAATGTAGTCTCCTATATGCATTCACATGTGTATGCACACACACATGCACATACTCAGACATGGTCACAGACACGTAGCACATGCCTGCCACCTGCACACACATGGCACACATGCAACGCTCCTGGAAACTCCACATTAAGGCTGTCAAAAATAATCCTGTCTTCTTGACAAAGACAGAAAGATGATAAAATGACACATAACCAACCTTTTCTGGCAGGAGGCACTGGATTTTAGGTACCACGCCATAGAATCTGGTAAGGGCATCTTTGAAATCTGAAATCTAATATTAAACAAAGGTATGTTGGCAATGAACTTCAACAGGAAAACCTAACAGTTCAGAGCTGAGCACCACCTGGCTCTGCCATGGTGGACAAGAGGCTACACATAACATGCAATGGAATAATGCGTTTGTGTGGCTGCAGTCTGGTGGAGCTTTGTTGACAAAAACAGACAATCCACCAGGGCTGGGGATGTGGCTCAAGTGACAGAGCAATGCAGGTGTGAGACCCTGAGTTCAAACCGGAATACTAAAAATCCCAGACAACTACATTTATGTATACTCTTATCACAGAACAAAAAAAGAAGCAAACGTTTCTCACATGTACTTTAACATCAAATGTATTTTCAAACTCCTACTCTATCAGCTCTGAGAGCCCGGAGCACACACGACTCCGCCGGCTCCGAGAGCCCGGAGCACACATGACTGGGCAGACAGTGGGTCTGTGCTTCCCCCTCGTCTACTAAAGGTGGGAGGGGTCTAGGGATGGGTCAGAGTAGGCCTCACAGGACACAAGGCCCTGCTGGATTTCCCCAGTGACACAGAGGAGGTAAAGGCAACACTTACATTATAGTAATTGATAGATGGCTTCATTCCAAATTTTAGAAGTACACTGAAAAAAAAAAACCAGCTGGGTCTGTTTTTCTTTTCAAACATCCTATTTTGTAGTAAAAATTAAGATTTTTTTTCCCCTGTGACTTCTGGCAATAAATCTATCAACGAGACAACAAACAAGCACTTCTATGCAAGCCTTTCCCCCTCCCAGCATACATGCTTACCACAGACACCTTCTAGAACCTGAACCCCAACAGCACCCCAAGACCATGCGAGCTGCAGAAGCATTCCCTATCCCGTCTACTGGCCATGCCTGTGCTAAAAGATATTCAGTTTCTGATTGTGGATCCTAAGATTTATCCTGAGAAACTACATGTGGCCAGATATGTTAAATAACTATATCCTCAAGTCTCTTCCTAACACACTGCCAGGAGAACCCACTGACTACATTCTGGAGGCAAGGGTGAATGCCCCACCCCACCATTCCACAGGGATTCTCTGTAGCTCCATCAACCCCTTCTGGATTATGGCCTCACACAGGAAGCAAAGCCATGGCTTGCTCTCCGGCCGTTCACCAGCTGCAGTACTTCTGGAACAAGCATTAGGAAATGGGAACAAGACATAAGTGGTGGGCAGGAAGGGACCATGGCAGATCCTCAAAGCCCCAGAAATGCCCACATTCTACATAAACACGTCATACCAGTCCTATGCTATCAGTGCCAAAAATGTGTACAATATGTCAACTTCCGCCTGGCACTAGTGGCTCACTCCTGGAATCCTAGCTACTCAGCAGAGTGAGATCTAAGGATTGTGATTCAAAGCCAGTCTGGGTGGTAAAGCTGAAGAGCTCAGGGACAGCGCCCCAGCCCAGAGTGCAAGCCCCACTACTGACAACAAAAATCAACTTCTACAGATATAAATCACCATAATACCTTCTCAGTTAGACTAGGTTACATCAACTATTAATATTAATTTCACCTAATTTTTTTGCTGGGAAATGCAGCATTCACATCTGTGGCTGCAGTGTGCTGTGTTGGGTAGCATCCTCCTAGTATAGGTAAATACAGAGCAGGGACTGCCCCTCGCACGAGAGCAGCACCTCTTCTTCCAGAGTCTGTCTTTGACATGGGAGGACAGTTTCTCTTTAATTCTAGCTCTCTGGGCTTCCCAAGAGAATGTCCAAGAGAGAGGTCTCACGAGTCCCGCTCTCAGTAAAATCTGAGGGCGGATGCACTCTCTGTGAGATCTCATGATGGCTGTTGAAGAGTTTGTTATCTAGTTTTAGGAGGAGAGGAAGTGGCTCCAACACAACCCTGGATACAGATGGGAGCTGCACAGATGCTGCTTATGAAGTTCCCGACACACACACTACACAATGCAGATTCTAGGAGGCAGAAGAGACTTCAAAATCTGAGGGCAACCTATCTTTTCACTTCACTTCAGGGAACTAGAAACTAAGACAGTAGATGGCCAAACTGTACTAGTTTGTGTCAGAGCCAGGACTGAAGGGTATGTTTTAAACCCTGTGCTCTAAGCCAGATCTAGTGGCTCCTGCCTATAATCCTAGCTACTCAGTTGGAGGCCAGACTGTGCAGGAAAGTACATGAGATGCCTATCCCCTATAAATCATTGAAACATCGGGAACTGGTGCTATGGCTAATGTGGTAGAATGTAGCTTGAGCAAAAAGCTTAGGGACAGTACCCAGACTCTGAGTTCAAGTCCTAGAACCAGTGTGCACACACGAGGCTGTGTGTGTGTGTGTGTGTGTGTGTGTGTCTATACGTGCGCGCATGCACATACACACCTGTGCTCTGCAGCTGGTAGCTGCTCATTTTTAGGGTGCTTTTTGAGACATTTCAGCCTTTCCAAAGGCACTCACCCCCCTTTGTCCCAATGCTGGATGCACCAACTCAAATCCCAGCTGTTCAGGATCAAAATGACATAAAATATCATCTGTGCACATGTGCACAGAAGTAATGGCTTTGCGTACCTTTTAGAATTGATTCGCTATTTTAAACATGCTTGAATAACCAGGGCTCCTGAAACACTATCATCTGAAGGAGAACCCTAACTAAAGCAGCTCTGCAAGTTAAAAACAGCAATGCAAATGCTGTATAATGTCACGTCACTTCTTTCCTTCTTTTTTTTTTTTTAACCAATCCTGTGGCTTGAACTCGGAGCCCGGGCACTGTCCTTGGGTACTTTTGCTCAAGGCTAGTGCTCTGTCACCTGAGCCACAGCACCACTTCTGGCTTCTCCTGTGTATATGGTACCAAGGCAAGCATTCCACCACTAGGCTACGCTCCTGACCCACTTCTTTCCTTCTTAAAACAACAATCAACAGGCATGTTTTCTCATACTTCTGAGGGGCTAAAACATCTGGATGAAGGCATGGGCAGACCTGAGGACAACCCAATTCTCAGAGGGTATTTGTGCCATGAGCTAGCTCTACAGTTCCCTAGGGCTTTCATAAAGACATAAATCCCATTCATGAGAGCTCTGTCCTCCTGGCCTATCAGCTCCCACAGGCCCACCTTCTCAGACCTTCAACCTAGGGAGGGGTTCAGGACTTCTCTGTCCAGTCTATCACAGGTCACCTCCTAAGCTGATGCTTTCCTCACTCTGCCCTGTCACATTTCCAAGTCACAGGCTTGTCACAGAAAGGATAATGAAAATGCCTAGCACCCCTGGCACAAAGGAAGTGTTCAGTGGGAGGGACAAGTTGGCCCTAAGTTTTGGGTACCACAGCCCTCTACCATCCTCACAAGTCCCCAGCTCTTGACTGGTAACAACACAGCCCCCTTCCCAGAACAGAGGTGAAGGCAGAAACAAATCTACACAGACTGCCTCCCTTCTACAGTCTATAAAGGCCCTCTCCTGCGACCAGGAGTTACAGGCTCACTGTGTTCACTCTCTTGTTCACGTGGAGTCTGTCAGAAGTGGTGGCATGCCTGGTCAGCCTGTGCTGTCCTTGGAGCCAACTCTGACAAGTCAGGCTACAGCTAAGTTCACACCTACCCTGTGTGGTTACAAGCTGGAATAACGGGGGATGGGGGGCCTTCCCCAGGAACTGGACCACCACCCTTTCTGGATACCCAAGAAAATAGGGCAGGAGCTGCCGCTCACTCTGACTGGGCCCCAAGGTCTACAGTGAGGGGTTCACCCACCTGTTGAGGTCCACCTGTTTGTAGAGATCTAGGCTCTTCCCAAAGTACTTCTTCTCAGAGTTGAGGGCGTTCACCTCAGCGGCACAGGTGCCATGCTTGTCCCACTCGTGCTTCCTGTGGGAGTCACAAGCTGCTCAGCCATCTCACACACCACTGCTTTCCCAGAAGGGAAGGGTAAAATTCCTTACATGCAACACAGGCAAGTCCTCGCATCTCCCACGCCTAGACTGAGACAGACTCCAGAGAGAATTTATCTCCACAATCACAGCTTGCTCAATTAACAAATCAATGCTGAGAAAAAAGAACACACCACTGTTCAGCCACCCACCAAGTCATACTGCAGAGTCTGGTCTCCAGCAGAGCCGGTGCCCGACAGCCAGGGAATTGTAGAGCAGAAAAACTATCCCTTCTACAGGAGCCAAGGAAGGAAAAATGGCCACTGTCCCTGTCCACCTCAACTAACCATTCAGCTTGTAAACCCACATGAGAGGATTTCAATAAACCAGGTGGCCTGTCTAAATACACACAAAGAATAACTTATAGTCCAGAGAATCTGGGCAACTCCCTACATTCCTGCGCATTACTGTGTCACACTACTCACTTGGCTCTCACAACTCTGCAAAAGGAAACTGTTGCAGCTAGTTGAGAAAATGGACAGTGCACAGCGGCTGGGCTTACTGAGGGGCACAGCCAAGCCAAACTGGATTCTAGGATCGGCTCTCCCACTCCCACCCTAGGTGGTCTAACCAACTGCCAGACAGAACACACACCCACCTGGCGCAGCCTGACACCTCGTCAGTTCAGATGCAAGCTAGCCTTGTCAGCATGGAAAACAAAACACGTGTCAAGTTTGCTCAGCTTTGTCAGGGATGGACTTACCAAGTTTGAATTAACAGCCACACAAACATTTATAATGCACTTACATGTACTAAAATTATAATCTAAATGTGTAACCTGTCACTGGTAAAATTCACCTCTTGTACCTGTTATAAGTGACATGGCACTCAGACCAAACTCAGAAAATAGAATTTGAACACAAGAAAGATCAAGATAGATGAATGGCTTTTTTCATGTAGAATAGTTCCTAGAGTGAACTACTTCCTAGCTCTCCATGTTCTTTGGAACAGAAAATGGAGATTCTTTCAAGCTAACATAGTGAAATCCAAATTATGAGTGACTTAGTATCATCAAAACAAGAATAGTAGAAGCAAGTGCATAAAGCTACGAGGGAGAATAATGAGCTACAGTCTCTAGCCCTGGGGCACAACCCAAGTGGCAGGGCATGGGACCTTGAGTTCAAACCCCAGTACTACTCAAAAGTCAACCTTTCTTTTTGTGTGTCAGGGGGCTTGAACTCAGCCTGAAGGCTCTTCCTGAGCTTTCAGCTCAAGGCTACCATCCTAGCCTTGGGCCAAGCCCCACTTCCCTTTTCTAGAGGTTAATTGAAGAGTCTCAGGTCCTTTTGTTCTCAGGCTAGCTTTGAACCTTGATCCTCAGATATCAGCTTCCTGAGTAGTTAGGATTATAGGCGTGAGCCACTGTGCCCTTGCTCAACTTTTTTTTTTTAGTGCTGGTACTGGGACTTGAACTTAGAGCATGTGCTCAACTTTTTTGTGTGCAGCTGGCACTCTATCACTTAAGCTATGCCTGCAGTTCCAGGTTTTTACAGGTTAACAGAGATAAGAGTTTCAAGTTTTCTGCCTTGTGGCTGGCAGGAGATTTCATCTCCTGAGAAGCTAAGATTATAGGGGTAAGCCACGGGCACTTAGCTTAACAATTATTTTTGAAGCAAATAACAGATGTCAGAGATATGAATGTGTTAAAACTACAGTTCAAAATACTTAGCCACATGTCTCTTTCAAGTGGACATTTCATCAGCACACACATACAAAATTCCAACTTCAAATGATGTAGGACAAAATAATTGAACTATAGTAATACATAGCTCAGTCATGTAGTTTCTATCCAAGGTGCTTTGGAGAGCTGCTTTCTTATCTTTTTTTTTGTGGGTCATCGGCCTCGGGCCGTCCCGGAGCTCTTCCACTCAAGGCTACCGCCCTACCCTGGGGCCAAGCATTTCCCTTTTCTAGAAGTTAACTGGAGATAAGAGTCTTTGAACCTTGATCCTCAGATCTCAGCCTCCAGAGTAGCTAGGATTACAGACGGCACGCCGGGCTGAGAGCTGCCTTCTATACTCAGAGATGCCCTGACTAGCCCTCCAAGAAGAATTGGGCACATGGGCAGATGTCTTGGGATTCAACTCCAAAGCAAGAAGAGACACCTACTTCTCAGAGTCCACTCAGGCCCAAACACAATCCATGAGACTAAATTGCCATACAAAAATGACCTAAACCTGGTGGTCGATGCTTGTAGTCTTAGCTATTCAAGAGGCAAATCTGAGGACTAAAGTCCATGAGACTCCCATCTCCAATTAACCACAAAAAAGTCAGGAGTGGAACTGCAGCTAGCCTTGAGCAAAAAAGCATAGGCTTTGAGTTAAGCCCAAGACCCACACACAAAATATCATTGGTATTTAAAAGGCTGTCCATACTTCTAAGCCTTAGAAGACATATCCAACTCCTTGTTTTCTGTGCCTCCCACACAGCTCCAGTCTACAACTCTCTGAGGAAGCTCTACACTTGTGCTTTAAATGTAAGATATGGTGACTGCCAGAAACACACTTACCAGAACTGGCTGCGATTAGAAGATGGATGAATTACATCAGGCCAGTATATCTTCATGTCCCGCAAAAGATCCTGCATGTAATTAAAAACAAAAACCTATGCAAGACCTAAAAAACTTAAAACCTAGAAGGCAAATTTAATAATCAACTCATACACAGAAAAGTCAAGCTCTACTAATTCAGGCAAGTAAAATGATTATGTATATATATATATATATTCTGCATGAAGTGCTTAAGATACATGTGAAAATGAGATTTAAATAATCACACAAATTCATGTGAAAATACAATCTCTCATGGGTGAATGGCTACACTGTGATACACATAGACACACATAGTTCAATCCTGCTCAAGTCTATAAAAAGAGCTGGGCATGCATGGGCAGGAAAGTCTGAGAGACTCTCATCTCTAGTTAAGTGCTAGTTGTGAGAAAGGGTTGCAGAGGCCTGCCCCTAAAGAGGGGGAAGGAAAGTGTGGACCAGAGACCATGAGAAAAATGACACCTCTCCTCAGTCTTGTCAAAACTCATCTATGTATACCTCATGAGTGGTCCCTAATTCAAACCATAAGCTTTGAGAAGTATCAGAACTGGTTCATCAACTGTGACAACATGTAACACACTGAAGGAGGACATTAATAGGGAAAACAATGTGGCAGACAGAGGCACACACTTGACTTTGCAGGGAAGGCTTGTCGGAGCGGCAGCTAGCACCTTCCAGCAGTGATGCTAATCTGACAGGGTGCAAGAACACTTCTGTGTGCCCATCAGATCAAAAAAATAACTGATAAGCTTAGACGAACTTTAGCCTCCTGTCTCCTATGCTCCCATGATGGTCCTCCTGCCTGGCCTCCCTGTCCCCTGTGGAAACACCCTGACCCTGCTGGCTCCCTTCACAGAAGTCATCCACTCGGGTCTCATGCCCTGCCGCTGCCTCCTTCACCTGCCACCCCCTCAATCTTTCATCAGTCACCTGGGGGTGACTTATGGAGACAGTCAAACCAGGCAACTTCTGTGTGAGACCAACACTGATGGCACGTGATGCTACACATGCAAACCAGCACTGCTCTGAATAAGGAGGTAAATGGCTACCAAGACTGACCGGCCAGAAGTAATTTCGGCTGGCTCTTTAGGACACCCCACCTTCAGGGTTCATCAGCTTCGCTCCTCCTGACATGACTGACTGTACAAGGACTTGATGGCACAAAGCAAGGAAAGCTGAGCCTGTGTCCCGTATTGCTTTGTGAAATAAAAGTATCTCAAAAACAACAACCACATTTGTGCCACTCTTATAAACTTACAATTAAACCTATAACTTAGTCCTTTGAGGATGAAAGCCAGGCCTCATACACATAGGTAACTGCTGTGCTCCTGAGCTCCTCCCCAGCCTTCTCTACTGCTTTATTCCTAACTAGAAGGCCTCATTATCTGTTCCTCACTATTAATCCCTACATAAAAACACCCATGGCTAGAAAAGCCAATGCCAGCTGCCAGGTGCTGACTCTCTGAGCCTTAACTATCTAGAGACATCCACCACATGACACACCTACCAGGTACACACTTTGGGTACTGACCCAGGAGCCCTGGGTGTAAGCTTTACCTCTCTGAGTACCACAGGCTCAATATGCAATGGCTTGGGCTCAGGCAGGAGAAAAGTCAGTTTTTGTTTAATTTATGGAGTTATATTAAAATGAATATATTCATGACCCTGATGTTTTACAGGTGACTATGAAGGTATACTTATGAAAAGAGTTGCTGTAATTCAACACTCTTTTGCAGTAGAACTAGAACTGAAAGTTAGTACCTTAATTTCATCCAAATTAAAGTGCCATGATCGATTACACTCTTCCCCTTTATCAGGCCTTGAGATCCAAATTAAAAAAAAAAAAGATAAAAACATTAGTTTGAGTTAGGATGTCTTCTACAAGACATTACATATTCATTAAAGTGTAGTGAACAAAAAGAGAAGTCGTAAGTGAGAATTTCCTTTCCCATGCAAGATGTATAATGAAGAATGCTTAGATAAAAACACACTGAGTTTCCTTTGAAGAAGAAAGAAACTTCAGAATGTCTTGGCTGGCTTTTTAGCAGGAGCAGCAGGTCAAATGCCCAGTAGGTAGGGCTCTGAAGTCAACCCAGCTCAGCATGTGATAGCAGTCTGGCCCTGTCTGACCCTGCTCCGAACATTCCAGGAGATGATACTGCATAGCTGTAGTGCTCACAAAGTGCCTGACCCACAAGATCCTAGTATGACTTAAGTGTTATTTTTTGGTAGTGAACATGCTCTCACAGTCTTTGCATCTGAATTTCATTCTGCCTTTCCAAGTCTGACTCCGGCCACATCAACTCTCATGGCTTAGAGCTGCTCAGCTCCTAGGGCACCACTCTGACACTAAGACCTCTCAGAGCCCTACAGACCAGGGTGCCATGGCGTGGCAAGTGGCTTCAAGAGACCACCCGGTGGCTGAAACTGCACTCTGGGGTGGTCAGGGACACTGTGTGGATTCTCATTCCAGCCTCAGAAATGAAGTATCATCCAGAGGCAGACACAGCTAGGACATGTGAAGGCAGCAGAGGCAGTAAGCAAAATATTGAGAGAAAAAGGCACTGAGGCTGATACCTGAGAAGCATGGGGGAAAGTGGAAGTGGAAGCCGGTTACCCAGGTCTATTCAGTTTGTCTCTTGCTAAGCCCATCCCCAAGAAGCATGGGTACCAAAGGAGCCAAGAGGACCCTCTCCTCCCAAAGAGACGCTCCAGGGAACAGATTAACAGGCAGAATCCACACCGCAAGCACACATGTACCAAACAACTATCTACCTAAAGAGAATACGGACAAAATGAGGAAAACAAAGCCCCCTACAAAGATGCACAGGTCTCTAGAGACATATAATGCATTCTATACATAAATGAGATTGTTTTAAGTCTATCAAAGTAGAATTAAACAACAAAATTAGGATATTAGAAAGACTCAAGATGTTTCTAAATAAAGAATATGATGTCTACTGTAAAAACGTCTAACAAAACAGTAAGTATGTTTATTAAGACTAGAGTCAATCTGGAACTTCAAGTGTGCTGGCTTCTCCTGACTCTTTCATGAGGCTTTATGGCCCTAGATGCTTGCCATAGTCCATGGATTGTCCAGTAATCCAGAGAGTCTTGACATCTGTTAACTTCCTAGAGAAAAGACAGAAAGAAGATAGTTCATTGTTTAAATACACTTAGCGATCCTATTTTCTTTCATATTCTTGTTTTTGCTACTTGTGGGACTTGAACTCAGGGCCTGAGCACTGTCCTTGGACTTTTCTCAAGGCTAGGGCTCTACCACTTGAGCCACAGCACCACTTCCAGCTTTTTTTCTATATATGGTACCCAGGAATCAAACCTGGGTCTTTGTGCATGCTAGGCAAGCACTCTACCACTAGGCCAAACTCCCAGCCTTCTTTAATACTCTTAACTAGACATTGGTACATTTATACAAGGTAAATATGGTGTTGGAAACATTATCAGCAACATGTTCATGATGAAACTACATCTGGATTACATATTCTAGGCTTGTCTTCTAACATTGCTGCTCAGGGAACCAAGTGAGTACAAAGGATGATGATACATTATAATTGAACTTGTTCCACTACCAGGTCCAGATCTATATGTGACATAATCAGAATTAAAAACTTGAAGCCAACAAACACAATAAGGTAAAAACCAGGAATATATCCATGGGCCTTCATTAACAAAGGCAAAGTCAAGATAAAGCTCAGTATAGCAAAACCTTTTCAGAGACCTACAAATGATTTAGTTAAGACCCACCCCCACTCTCATCCCCACACTGTACAATAAGCAAATGAAGCTCAGAAGGTGAAGCCTGGTTGTCAGGCTTGAAGCTGTCTTACCCAGTGTTGTCCTCTTTGATGGCCTCTTGGGGGAAGAAGCGTCTTCATTTTTTTTTTTTTGTGGGGGGGATCAATCACGGGGCTTGAACTCTGGGCCTGAGCACTGTTCCTGAGCACTTTAGCTTAAGGCTAGTATTCTCTACCACTTTGAGCCACAGCACCACTTCCAGTTTTCTGGTGGTTAATTGGATAGAAGAGTCTCACGGACTTTCAGGCCTGGGCTTTGAACCATGATCCTCAGATCTCAGCCTCCTGAGTAGCTAAGATTACAGGTGTGAGTCACCAGCGCTGGGCAGAAGCTTCTTTTCAAGGCTGTCTAGGGATGACAAAAGGGCTGGCTCAGATGACAGAGAGAGCTGCCTGCTACAGAATGACTGAACCAGCACCCCAACTCTTTGCCTGATGAAACCCCATTTCCTTCATTTTACACCGCCTGTGAGATCAAAGGAAGCACAGAACATGGGTGTTTACTGTGCTTCCTGTCTAGCTCTCTGTGCCTGCCTTGACGGAAGTAACTCGATCAAGCGTCAGCTTGCTTTCTTCCATTCAGTCAGCAAACAGTATCCCGCTGAGGGGCTGCACTATGCAGCCAAGTGTGTCCCCAGACCTATCATGACTATCTTAGAGACAGGCAGCTTCAGGCAGCCAGAGGACAGCAGGTTGAACATCTTCCCCACTGTCACTTTGTTTGAAATGTTTTCAACTTATTGATTTTGTTAAAATCTCACTTCTAAAGCCTCAAAGCAAGGCAGCTGCCTGCATAATCACATTTAGCCAATGGACAGACCTACATTTCTCACACAGGCCAGGCCAGGCCAGCCCGGTCCCTGTCTTGTAGAGCTGGCCTGAACCTCAATTCTTCCTCTGTACATGGGTCCTCAGGCCAAGAACTTAACTATTCTTCAGGTCCCAGGAAGCCACCCAGATTCCTAGCCAACTTAAGAGATCATGCCCTTCAATTTACTTCTAATGTTCTTGGGCCGGGAGTTTGGCCTAGTGGTTAAAGTGCTTGCCTAGCATGCATGAAGACCCGGGTTAGATTCCTTGGTACCACATACATAGAAAAAAGCTGGAAGTGGTGCTGAGGCTCAAGTGGTAGAGCTCTAGCCTTGAGAAAGTCCAAGGACAGTGCTCAGGCCCTGAGCTCAAGCCCAGGACTGGCAAAAAAAATAAATAAATAATACTTCTAATGTTCATGAAGGAATATTAGAAGGAGATAATGGAGATGCTGTTACAGTACAGTGTCCAGTCCAGAGTAGGATTAGAGCCAGTGCCTGTAATCCTTGCTTCTCATGAAGCAGAGATCTGAGGATCTTGGTTTAAAGCAAGTCTGTGAGAAATGGCTGAAACAAGGCAGAGCCAGGACAGAGGGAGGCCACCTCAAGTGGGGTGTCATCAGCACCACACAGAGCAGGGCAGAAGGCAGGCAACTGTGATCTACCCCCTCCCATTCCTGGGAGACATTGTAAGAAAGACACTCAACCTGGGGAGAAGAGAAGAGTCAGGCCTGTTATGCCTCAATGGGCTTCACTGGACCACAGGCCAGGTAAAACAAAAGAACTCACCTTGCATACTGTTGGAGGCCAATGCTGAGTCAAAATGAGTTTTTTCCACTCATGGTTGTCACTGTTAAGAGACGAAAGCATGTTTTTCAGGATTGTTTCAAAGTACAAGACTGAATTTCTTTAAAGAAAAAAATCAGCCCAGCATTAATGGCTCATACTTGTAATCCTAGTTACTTGGGAGGCTAACATCTGAGGATTAAGGTTTAAAGCTAAATATAACCCATCAGATTTTTTTTTTTGGCCAGTCCTGGGCTTGAACTCAGGGCCTGAGCACTGTCCTTGGGCTTTCTCAAGGCTAGAGCTCTACCACTGAGCCACAGCATCACTTTCAGCTTTTTTCTATGTAGTGTGCCAAGGACTCAAACCCGGGTTTTCATGCGTGCTAGGCAAGCATTCTACCACTAAGCCAAACTCCCGGCCTAGTCCATCAGATTTTTAACTACACTTTAATCAGCAAAAAGCTGAAACTGGGGAACTGAAGGTATGAATCAAGCGATGTCGCAAAGTAAGTGAAAAGGCCAGGTGAGAATGCAATGCCTGAGTCCAAAAGAGAAAAAATAAGTAACTGACGAGCTCACTGGACAATGAATGCTGTGGGACTAGGTTACCACCAGGAACAAAATCCCATTTCCCAAAGTGATGTTTCAAGAGGGGGGAATGGTCACTGGATGGTGACAAGGTATATGTATATACAAGCAGAAACAGTTAAAGCAAGGAAGGGTCCTGCTGAAGGCAGGGGAGCCACCATGTGTCATTCTCCAAAGGGTGGTCGACAACTGAGGACTACAGACTCCTGCCCTGGCTATACTTGTGATCCCACAAGGCCTTGGAAAACAGATTCTAGTCATTCACATAGCAACAAAACATGAGCAGAACTGGCCAGCATCAGGCTATGGAACCATCACTCTCAGCAATCAGCCATTCTGCTACTTCAGAGGTTACTAGGGTTGTTCCAAGCACTGCCAGAACACTGGGTCCTGTTACCTGTCCTCCCTAGAGCATAATACATGCCCCGCCTCGACACTGTGTCACCTGAACACAGCTTCCCTCTGCAGGAGGCTTTTTGCAGGTAGGGTGTGTCCTCCCCATAAGGTTTACTTGTTGGGATTTGGTGGTCTAGTGGCAATTGAGAAACAGCAGACTCAAGAGGTGGGGGCTAGTGGAAGGCCCTTGGTTACCAGGGGCAATCCTCTGGGAAGGGTTCAGTGTTCTGCCTGTGACCAGAGCAGAGTTTTTTTTCTTTTTCTTTTTTTGCCAGTTCTAGAGCTTGAACTCAGGGTCTTGGAACTGTCCTGGGGCACTTTTTGCTCAAGGCTACCACTCTGCCACTTGAGCTACAGTGCTACTTCAGACTTCTGTGAATGTGGTTCCAGGGAATTGAACCCAAGGCTTTGTGCATGCTAGGTGAGCACGCTACCATTAGGCCAAACCCCCAGCCCAGAAAGCTTTTTTTTTTTGCCAGTCCTGAACTTGGGCTCAGGCCTGAGCACTGTCCTTAGGTTTTTCTTAAGGCTAGTGCTCTCCCACTGGAGCCACAACACCACTTCTGGATTTTTTTCCCCTATGTATGTGGTACTGAGGAATCGAGCATGGGGGTGTGGCAGAGGAGTCACAATGCCAGACAGGAAGCCAGAGAGACTACCCTCTGGGGGGCTGGGAAGACCACAGTTGAACTACGCTGGCTCCATGCCTGAGGACCTCTAGAACTGAGAAATAAACCTCTTCTCTTTCTAAGCAGTTGCCTTCAGGTATTTCATTACAGTAACAACAACGAAAGACAAATACAAAGACCTCCAACCACTTTCACACTAACACAGGAAGAGGAAGACATCAAGGTACAAAGCACAGCTGGCAAAAATACCATATAAATAGAGAAAGTCAGCAGTCCAGCTGACAGTTAACTCAGAATACACTAGCCTTTGGAGGTGATATAATTCAGAGTAAACTAGATCATGCTGAATATGAGCTTTAGAAACTAACTGAATAGTGGTAAGTACAGATTTAACAGTTAAGAAGCGGAGTCCTAGAACCATGGCGCTAACTGTAATCTTGGCTACTTGGAAGGTGAATATCCAGAGGATTAGGATTTGAGGCCAGCCTAGGAGAGAAGTTAGTGAGAACCCATCTCAACAAAAAATCTGAGCATCCCAGCTACACAGGTGGTATAAATAGAACTGAAGTCCCTGTAGACCTGAAAAAATAGCTAAAGCAAAAAGGTTGAGGGTATGACTCAGACAGAAAAGCTCCTGCCTAGCAGATACAGCCCTTGGCTCAAACCTCAGTTCCATTAAAAATAAACAAAACAACAATAAAAAGAAATGTTTAATAGTAAATTATAAATCTGGACTGAAAAAAAAAAACAAGCTCTCCTTATAAAAATAAAATAAAAACAGGCCAAGAGTTAGGCCTAGTGGAAGAGTGCCTGCCTAGCATTCACAAAGACCCAGGTTTGATTCCTCGGTACCACATACATAGAAAAACTGGAAGTGGTGCTGAGGCTCAAGTGATAGAGCTCTAGCCTTGAGAAAATCCAAGGACAGTGCTCAGGTCCTGAGTTCACAGCCCAGGACTGGAGAAACAAAGAAAGAAGAAGAGAGACACAGAGAGAGACAAACAGAGACACAGAGACACACACACACACAGAGACAGACAGACAGAGAAGAGAAGAAGGAAAGAACTGCACTATAAGAACTGTGCTGGTGGGCCGGGAGTTTGGCCTAGTGGTTAAAGTGCTTGCCTAGCATGCATGAAGACCTGGGTTTGGTTCCTCGGTACCACATACATAGAAAAAAGCCAGAAGTGGTGCTGAGGCTCAAGTGGTAGAGCTCTAGCCTTGAGAAAGTCCAAGGACAGTGCTCAGGCCCTGAGCTCAAGCCCAGGACTGGCAAAAAAAAAAAAAAAGAACTGTGCTGGGACAAGGATTAGAAGTCCCTGACTCCACACCCCTGGCAGGTGGAAGCAGAGGGGAGCTACAGAGCCCAGCTAGGCCTTGGGGAAATGTCCTTGGAGCCTCAATCCATTCTGCACCTTACAGAACAGGACCACTGTGTTGGCTCAAGGATTTCTAGGGGGTGGGAGACACCCCCAACCTAAAGTCCTGGGCCGCCTTCTGCGGTCCCGACTCTCCAGGAAGGGCCCAAGCCCTGGCTGGGTCCAGCAGGGGCTGCTTGCTGCAGCCCAGAGGGCGCCCTAGGCAGGGTGGGCACCCGCGGTCCACTCGGGCCACTCCCAACACCTGCCCAGCTGTCCAGCGGCAGGTCCCCCTTAAGGAAAACAAAAGAAAAAGCCAGGAAATGCAGCGTCTTTCCACGCGTGGTGGCCTAGGACGCGGCGTCTGCGGGGCTGCTCTGCGCACAGGGCCGCGACCCCGGGACCACCACCGCCTCCACCCGGAACGGCGTCCCGCAGCCCAGACGCCAGGGTGCTGGCGACCGGGGGCCCCGCCCACCTCACCTGCACCGCGGCCCCGGCCCGGCCCCGGCCCGCGCCCACCTCACCTCCACCCGCGTCCCGGCCAGGCCCCGGCCCGCGCCCACCTCACCTCCACCCGCGTCCCGGCCAGGCCCCGGCCCGCGCCCACCTCACCTCCACCCCGGTCCCGGCCAGGCCCCGGCCCGCGCCCACCTCACCTGCACCCCGGTCCCGGCCCGCGCCCACCTCACCTCCACCCGCGTCCCGGCCAGGCCCCGGCCCGCGCCCACCTCACCTGCACCGCGGCCCCGGCCCGGCCCCGGCCCGCGCCCACCTCACCTCCACCCGCGTCCCGGCCCGGCCCCAGTCCGCGCCCACCTCACCTGTACCGCGGCCCCGGCCCGGCCCCAGCCCGCGCCCACCTCACCTGCACCCCGGTCCCGGCCAGGCCCCGGCCCGCGCCCACCTCACCTGCACCGCGGCCCCGGCCAGGCCCCGGCCCGCGCCCACCTCACCTCCACCGCGGCCCCGGCCCGGCCCCGGCCCGCGCCCACCTCACCTCCACCGCGGCCCCAGGCCCCCGCTCACCTCCACAGCGGGCCCGCGCCGCACAGGCAGCACAGCGCCAGCCCCCAGCACAGCGCCGGGCCCCAGCCTCGGAGCGCGCCGCACCGCGGGAACGCCATCGCAGCCGCACCCTGAGGACGAAGTTGTCACGGCACTCCCGCGGAGCACCGACCCGGCGGCCGAGCGCTGCCTCCCGCCCCCTCCACCACTTCCGCCCGCCGAGCGGGGCACCGGGCTGGGCGGCCAGAAGACACGCCCCCGCGGGCCTGAAGACACGCCCCCGACCAGTACGCCGGCCGCGCTCGAGGCCACGCCCCTAGCCCAACACAGGCCCCACGCCTACGCCACGCCCCCGCGGGCCTGAAGACACGCCCCCGACCAGCACGCCGGCCACGCTCGAGGCCAGGTCCCTAGCACAGACACAGGCCCCCACGCCTACGCCACGCCCCCGCGGGCCAGGAGGCCACGCTCCTAGGCCACGCCCCGCGGGACTGAAGACTCGCCCCGAGGCCATGCCCCGCGGGCCTGAAGACTCGCCCCGAGGCCACGCCCCGCGGGCCTGGAGGCCAGGCCCCGAAGCCATGCCCCGCGGGCCTGAAGACTCGCCCCAAGGCCACGCCCCCTCGGGCCTGGAGGCCAGGCCCCGAGGCCACGCCCCGCGGGCCTGGAGGCCACGCCCCGAGGCCCTGCAGGCCTGAAGACTGGCCCCGAGGCCACGCCCCCTCGGGCCTGGAGGCCACGCCCCGGGGCCGCGTCCCCGAGCCGGAGCGCGGTCTTTTCCAGTCGCGGCTGCGCAGCTCTTTTCCTTGTCCCGGTTCGCCCGCGGTTCCGTCCGCGCCCGGAGCTAGCCTTCTCGGGGACTCTCCGCCCATCCCGGGACGTGGCTCGAGGCCGGCGTGCCGCTCGTCCCCTCTTCCCGCCTGCTGCCCAGGCTGTCCGGGGACCGAGCGCCGGGAGCGCCCGCGGCCGTCTAGGAGAGGCCTGGAGCCCGGCGGGACGTGGGGATGAGCCCCGGGGCCTGGTCCTCCCTCCCCCCGCCGCCCCCCGCCCCCCCCACTCCCCCCCGCGGGCCTGGCCCTCCCTCCCCCCTCATCCCCACCCCTGGTAGGCCTGGCCCTTCCTGCTCCCTCCCCCCCACGGGCCTGGCCCTCCCCGTCCTCTACCCCCTCCCCTCCCCCCGTCCCCCCCCCTGCGGGCCTGGCCCTCCCTCCCCCCCCCCCGCCCCGCAGCCCTGGCCTTCCCTCCCCCTCCCGCCTCCCCCCCCCCCCCCCGGCCCCGCAGCCCTGGCCCTCCCTCCCCTTCCTCTACCCCCTCCCCTCCCTCCCGCCCCCTCGCCCGCGAGACGCCCTCCAGGTGCTCTCTAGAAAGCGGCTCCGGGGTGGGTGGCTGGGTGCCCGGGACCGCGGCTCTACCGACCTAGAGAGAAAAGCCCAGGGCTGCTCCGAGGCCAGCTTTGCCCGGGGAGACGCGCGCGTCCGCCTCTCCTGGATCCGCTCCGGGGCTGAGACCTGCGAGGGGGGCCGGGAAGCCGAAGGAAGCGGCGCCGGGGCCTGAGCCCAGGACGGCTTCCCCCACCCCGAGGACGGCGTCCCCCACCACCACCCCAGGACGGCTTCCCCACCACCACCACCCCAGGACGGCTTCCCCACCACCACCACCCCAGGACGGCTTCCCCCCCACCACCACCCCAGGACGGCTTCCCCCACAACCACCACCCCACGGCGGCTTCCCCACCACCACCACCCCAGGACGGCTTCCCCACCACCACCACCCCAGGACGGCTTCCCCCCCCACCACCACCCCAGGACGGCTTCCCCCACAACCACCACCCCAGGACGGCTTCCCCACCACCACCACCCCAGGACGGCTTCCCCCCCCCCACCACCCCAGGACGGCTTCCCCCCCCCACCACCCCACGGCGGCTTCCCCACCACCACCCCAGGACGGCTTCCCCCCCCACCACCACCCCAGGACGGCTTCCCCCCCCCCACCACCCCACGGCGGCTTCCCCACCACCACCCCAGGACGGCTTCCCCACCACCACCACCCCAGGACGGCTTCCCCCCCCACCACCACCCCAGGACGGCTTCCCCACCACCACCACCCCAGGACGGCTTCCCCACCACCACCACCCCAGGACGGCTTCCCCACCACCACCACCCCAGGACGGCTTCCCCACCACCACCACCCCAGGACGGCTTCCCCCCCCACCACCACCCCAGGACGGCTTCCCCACCACCACCACCCCAGGACGGCTTCCCCCCCCACCACCACCCCAGGACGGCTTCCCCCACCACCACCACCCCAGGACGGCTTCCCCACCACCACCACCCCAGGACGGCTTCCCCACCACCACCACCCCAGGACGGCTTCCCCACCACCACCACCCCAGGACGGCTTCCCCACCACCACCACCCCAGGACGGCTTCCCCACCACCACCACCACCCCAGGACGGCTTCCCCACCACCACCACCCCAGGACGGCTTCCCCATCACCACCACCCCAGGACGGCTTCCCCCCCCACCACCACCCCAGGACGGCTTCCCCACCACCACCACCCCAGGACGGCTTCCCCACCACCACCACCCCAGGACGGCTTCCCCACCACCACCACCCCAGGACGGCTTCCCCACCACCACCACCCCAGGACGGCTCCCTCCCCGAGGACGGCTCCCTCCCTGGGGGCCTCCACCACATGGCTTTTGCCCTTAAAAACCCAGGGTGAGAGGGACCAGGAGTTTGGCTTAGTGATAGAGTGCTTGGCTAGCATGCAGGAGGATCTGGGTTCAATTCCTCGGTAGCACATACATAGAAAAAAAGCCAGAAATGGTGCTGAGGCTCAAGTGGTAGAGCTCTAGCCTTGAGAAAGTCCAAGGACAGTGCTCAGGTCCTGAGCTCAAGCCCAGGACTGGAAAAAACAAAAACAAAACAAAACAGTGAGAGCCGCTCAGGGTCACAGCGTCAGCTCCGGAGTCTGCACTGAGTCCCTGGCCCGTCAGTTCACCATCTACCTCCCCAGTAAATCCACCTTTTTATATGAGCCTCCATGTAAATTGGTCTTAGAGAGCCTCTTCTCCTCCTTTAGACTGCACAGGACTTTTTCAGGGTCTTGCTAGGCCTATGTTCCACCACATACACACCCAATTTAAATACAAACCTGGAACATAGGCCTAGCTCTGGAAAGTGGGCAGCTTTCCCAGGGGCAGAGAGAGCATTGGGGGGGCCTGCAGACTACACTGGAGGCTTTATTGGTTCCCACAGCAGTGTAAGTGGGGCAGGGGTTATAAGCTGGAAGATACTGTGTTAGCTTCTGAAGCCGTCTCTGCAGGGAGACGGTAATGGGAGCCCACTGTCAATAAAAGTTGCCTTTAAGTCAGCTGTTAGTCCCTTCCACCCCCAGAGAACAAGATACTCATACAGCATGCCTTCTTCCTGGTGTTACCCCGGGATCTGATTCTCATGTGACTTGGGGATCTCAGAGCTTACTGTGACAATGGGAAGCTCTTTGGCTCTTCTTCCTCATAGTTGGTTCAGGTGTATCTGTGGTCATGGTCGGTTTTAGCCCAGGCCCTGGCTGAAGGAACAGTTTTCACACCATGGCCCTGCATATGAGAATGGATGTTTGATTTTTACTGAAGTTCTTTTGGCCACAACCAATGGAATGGCCACGCCTGATGTGGTTAGGGTAGATATAGAGTCTATTGTAACTAAGGAGACAGAAGACTTTTGTCTTTCATGATTCTGGGTTTGAACTCTGCAGTTTGGGCTTGCTAGCAAGGCAGGTGCTTCTCCACTAAGCCATACCTCCAAACTTCTTCGCTCTGATGGCCAACTCAGTCTGTACCCCCCCACACCCCGATTTATGCTACTCATGTAGGAAGGATGACAGGCACGGGCCTTCTTGTCTGCTTTTCCTCTTGTGTTGGGGGTCTTGCCAACTCTTGTCTGGGCTGGCCCTGATGAACTCTCCCCGTCTGTGTCACAGGTAGTCTCCTTGTAGGAAGAAGAACATTAAATGTTCAAGGAGAAAAATGGAGGGTGAGAAGTAGAGCTGGACGAACATGTACTATAGAAGAGGGCACTTCCCATGGGGACCAGCTGCGGGTGTGAGCCTGGTGCTGTGACCACAGTCAGCTGGACAGGCTAACAGGAAGTGGATCAGTATGCATCCGATGGCGTGTCCAGCCTCCACGCTCACCTCCCAGAGTGGATACTGTCTGCCCACCCAGTCTTACCAGAAGGAACAACACAGTCGTCTCCAGCATCCACTCTCATCTCCCGGTCTTACCAGAAGGCCTCCTGTGCTGTCTAGATTATTTGTACTCAGAGGAAGTTTAGCTCCAGGTTGTTTTCTGTCCATTCTCTCTTTGCCACCTGTACTTCTAGCCTTCCTATGTCCAGTCTAGCGCTGTGTATATATTTTGTGGAATTGTTTCATTCTAAGCTACGGCTATGATAAAACAGGGGCAGGGAAGAAATGGAAATGACCATCCAGTGCTTCTCAGAGTATAGCTTCCTGAAGATGTCACTTAAATAATTGGAGCCACAGGGAATAAAATTTTTTGGAACAGGCATTAAGGACAAATTAAATCAAACAGCATGGTTCTCTGAAATGTGAAGTAAAACAATATACTACTTTCAAATTTGGTACCTCAGAGCCAAGACTTCATGAGCAGTTTTAACAAGAGGCTAAAAAAAAAAAAGGCATCTGCTTACTCACACACATGCACACAGGTAGAGACACCCACACACACTCACAGTCACACCTACGTAACTGTTAGAAAGACTGTTTAGTTGAGGTTTTAAAAATACCATGAAAAAAATAGGCATTGGGGCTGGGAGCACAGCCTAGTGGTAGAGTGCTCGCCTAGCGTGCATGGAGACCTGGGTTCAATTCCTCAAGACCACATAAACAGAAAAGGCTAACGTGGCAGAGCTCTAGCCTTGAGCAAAGTGTTCAAGGACAGAGCTCCAGCCCTGAGTTCAAGCCCCAAGAGGCAAAACAAACACATGAACAAAAAGCCAGGGTACTCTCCTGAGGTTTCGCCACAACCCTGAGCTATTTGGATGAGAAGTGCTTCTGCACTAGGAATTCATGTTCGCAGTGAGCGCAGTGGAAATTCTGTACGTACTTCCAGGTCGTTTTGTAGTAGTCGCAGCCCTGCTGGAGGAGCCCTGGAACAGCAGGTAAGGCAGAAGCTGTCTCCACACCCACACACAGCCTTAGGGGAACATCACCGCCCTCTGCACTTGCACCTCCTCTTCATCAGTACACATGAAGTTTCGGGGTGTGCTCTGAGTGCAGGGCAAGTGCCCCACATAACATTTATTCTGCGCTTCACTCCCTCGCTTCACAGGAGCTGAGCACAATGCTGATTACAGACCATGCACACTGAACGCTCTGCTGGCCTTGAATATAAACCTGGAATGACAACTGATCCCATACACAGTACTGTGTGGGAGTGTGCGTGCCCACCCCCCCACACACACATGCGTGCATGAGCCAGTGCTGGGGCTTGAACTTAGGGCCTGGGCACGGTCCCTAAGCAGTCAAGGTTAGCTATCTACCACCTGAGCCACAGTTCCAGTTCCAGTTTCTGGATGAGTTCACAGCCTTTCCTAGCCAGTCTGGCCTCACACTGCAACCTCAGATCTCAGCCACCTAAGTAGCTACGATTATAGGCAAGAGCCACTGGCGCCTGGCTTTACCGTCATTTTTTCGTTTTTGTTAAAAGAACTTGCTCTAAGAGGCATAATCTTCTTCCCTTGCCTTAGGAACTAGAGAACAGTGGCACCTCTTGCTGGGTCATACTCTGCCCCACCCACTCTTCCTTCCTGACCTGTTTGATCAAAGACCACTCACTGCACAGTGGAAGCCATTCTGGGATTTTCCTTTTCAGTGGGAAGGCAGACCAAACCAAACTAAAAATCGTGACTCTCTGTGTTTTTTAAAAGATGTGTGACTTTTTTTGCAGCCCCATTTTTTCCAGAACCTTCTCCCAGCTTCCACTTAATCTTTCTGCTTCAGAATGCCCACTCTGAAATAAGCAGTGCAAACACCCTGCATGGAGTGACCAATGGAAAGGTCTGGAGAGGAGCTAAGCCAGTAGTCACCAGAACTCCAGCCTTGGGAGGCCCCTGGGATTGGATGAACCAGCCAGTCCTGGCCGAATGCTGTGTCTAATGGAGACAGATCAGAGAAAAGACCCCTCTGACCTCCCACCCCCCGGTGTGTCACAAATGCAAGATCTTAGGGCTTGATTTCAGGCCTATAACGTTTTGTGCTCAAGACTCATCCTCTACCACTTCTGGCCTTTACGTTTTTTTTTTGGTAACATTGGTGATAAGAGTCCCCCTGACTTACTTGGCTGTCTGGTTTCAAACAGAGATCTTCAGATCTCAGCCTCCTGCATGGCGGGTTACAGGTAAAAGCTGCTAGCGCCCAGTAATCTTTCTTGATAACCTAGCCAGTCTGTGGGCCTGCACTATTCCCAGTGGAAAACACTAAGACAGCTGAGACTCCAGCTTCATAGGGCAGTTAAGTCATTCCTATTGTGCCCACCTTAAGTTAGAACCCACTGAACTTGTAAGCTTAATAAATGTCTGGGCGTGCCACCAAGCTTTAGAGGCAATTTCTTACACAGCCTTGGCAACCAGAGCAAACAGCTGTCAGTGAAGGAGGAAAGGGTTAAGAGAAGGAGCTAGATTTGAGTGATTGTCAGACAAGCTTGACCTGGGAACAGCAGGAATGTTTTACAGAACAGCTCAGAAGTCCTGACATCCTGAGCACCAGGACAAGATTTCCAAATACAATCTGTCAGTGCAGGGACCCAGGATGCTTAGGAAACTGCTACTCCCTCGTGCTGAAAGGAACCGGTCAGCACCAGGAAGACAAAACACAACACGCCGTGAGCAAGACCCAGAGGTCACTCGAGAGCTGCTCACAGCAAAATGGAGTGACACCTGAACCCACTCACCAGCCTCACAGCCACAGCCCAGCCTGACCCCAGGAGACAGGCCTGGGTACCAGGAGTCCTGGTAGGGTCATAATGCGGTACATTTTGCTTTTGAGCTGTTAGGCTCTAGCACCTAGTTTCCTTTATAACATTTACATTCTGTTAATAAAGTCTTGCTGCAGCTGTGCATGTGGCTTAGTGTAGAGTGCTTGCCTAGCATGCATGAAGCCCTGGGTTTGATCCCTCAGTATCACAGAAGCAGGAAAAGCCGAAGTGGTGCTGTGGCTCAAGTGGTAGAGTGCTAGCCTGGAGCAAAAGAAGTACAGG
The DNA here is from genome assembly GCF_031878675.1 of Megascapheus bottae. NCBI lineage: Eukaryota > Metazoa > Chordata > Mammalia > Rodentia > Geomyidae > Megascapheus > Megascapheus bottae. The sequence continues at coordinate 1,795,832 of NC_143516.1, read as the reverse complement.
GATGCCCAGGCTCTGAGTTCAAGCCCTAGGACTGGCAAAAAAAAAATATTTCCTTGTGGGGGTTGGAGGCATGGCTCAGTTGGAAGCCAATGAGCAAAAGCTTCAGGTACTGAGCTAGAGTTCTGGTTTCAGACACACAAAAAAATAAAGTTCCCTTCCTATCATAACACCTTTAGCCTCAAATGCCACTTCAGACCGGCTTTGTTGAATGAACTCTTGATTCTTTGTAGAGGAATTTTGTATTTACAGGACCTCTAGCAACCGGGCGGCTGGTGTGGGGGAGATTCCGAGTAACCATTCCTAACCTGTCTGAAAGACACCCGAGAGATGAGTTTTGTTCATTTGGTTTGTTTAGTTGGGGTTTCAGTGCTGAAAACTTGGTGTGCAGGCCTACCTCTTGAGCTGTGCATCTGCCCTGTTCTTATAAAGAAAACATATCCTAAGTCTACAATAAATCAAGCTAGGATGAAAGAGCTTTCTTATTTGCTTAGTTTGGTTTTTATGTTCATCTCTTACAAGCATTTGGCCACAGATTAAACAGGGGGTTGTATCTGGTCTAAATGCTACCTTAACTCCTTCTTCAAAACACGGCTCCTCATTAAGGTAATTTCCCCTGGTCCTTGGGGCACCATGTGGTTGGGGAAGCTGGTTAAAAGGCAAAATAATCCACCCAAGCCAGACCAAAGCAACGCACATGGCTCCTCTCCCTGGTTTACGGCGTCTGTGGTTCCTTTGTAACCTACTTTCATGGATCTCTCAGAAGCCTGGCTGAGAGGCAGGGGACCTTCAGATGGACATGGGGAGCAGAGGAAAGAGATCAAACACAGGTGAGGGGAGAATAAGGCTGTGGACCTCACAAAAAATACACCAAGATGTACTCAGCCTCACACGTGGGCTCAGACACCCCACTACGCCACTGCAGCACCAACCTCTGCCCTGCGGTCACACTGTCTATCTGTCCCCGCTGCCACTTCTCCCGTCTGAAGTGCTGAGTCCTAGAACACTTAAAGAGGGCTGGGCATGTGGGTTAATGGTAGAGTGCTTGCCTAGCATGCATGAAGCCCTGGGTTTGATTCCTCAGCACCACATACACAGAAAAAGCCAGAAGTGGTGCTGTGGCTCAAGTGGTAAGAGTGTTAGCCTTGAGCAAAAGAAGCTCAGGGTCAGTGCCCAGGCCCTGAGTTCAAGCCCCAAATAAATAATGATAAAAGATATGTTAAGAAATGTCTAAAACTACCCCAGGGCCCGTGGCTCAAGCCTATAATCTTAGCTATTCAGGAAGCTGAGATCTGAGGATCAAGGTTCAAAGCCAGCCCAGGCATGAAGATGTGTGAGATTCTTACCTCCAGTTAACCACTCGGAAATCTGGAAGTGGTGCTGTGGCTCAAAGTGGTAGTGCCTTGAGCTGAAGATTTCCGGGACAGTGCCTGAGTTCAAGCCCTACGACCAACAACTTAAAAAAGAAAAGAAAAACAATGTCCGAAACTTAGCCCCAAACCTGGAATATTGTCTAACAAAGTTAATTCATTCTGTGACAATGGGCCTTAAACCTTCTGTTTTCAGGATCCTTTAAACTCTTGAAAATTCCTAAGATCCCAGACAACTTGTGTTTATAGGCATTGTTTCAAGTTTATTATTTTTTTGGATGGTCATGGGCTTCAATTCTTCCTGAGGTTTTTTTGCTCAAGGTCAGTGCTCTACCACCTAAGGCACAGCGCCACTTCCAGTTTTTATGTGGTTAACTGGATATGAGAGTCTCATGGGTTTTCCTGCTCAGGCTAGCTTCAAACCATGATCTTCAGTGCCCAACTTTATTTAAGGTATATACTTTACCATAAATTAAAACTGAGAATGTTCTAAAACAGTAATTAAAATAATTGATCTGTTACATAATAAAATTAATATTAAAGACGTTTTCTAAAGCAAAAATAATACAGTTGGGACAAGTAGACTGGCTTGAAAATTTTGCAAATCTATTTACTGTCTGAGTTAGTAGAAGCTCATCGCATATTTAGGTTTGTTCTGTCTGTGGTACTCAATGTGTTTTTTGGTTAAAGCTTATCTAGAAACTTCACCTCCTTCCAGAGAAGTTTGTAGGGGCTGGCACTGCTGGCTCACATGTATAACCCTACCCACTCAGGCTGAGATCTCAAAGTCACAGTCTAAAGCCAGCCCAGGAAGCAAAAGAAAAAGAAAAAGGAAATTCAAACAGAGGGGTATTTTAATAGCTTATGTTTCCCCTCCTCATTAGTGTGTGTGTGCTGGTGCTGGGCTTTAACTTAGGACCCACGTACTCCCTGTCCCTTAGCTTTTTCACTTAGTGCTCCATCATCGGAACCGCCCTCTACTTCCAGCTCTTCAGTGGTTAATGGAAGGTGAGAGTCTTCCAGATTTCCCTGCGCCCCGCTGGTTTCAAGCTGTGGCTCACAGATCTCAGCCTCCTGAGTACCTAGGATTACAGGCACAGCCACCAACTCCCACCTCGTCCTTAGTATTTTTAATGATATCAGTCCTACTGTGTTGGCCAGTTCAAAGCATAAACGTCAAAAACATTTAGGTGATGGATTAAAAGCAATTCAAAGTAATTTACAAGACTGTAGTTCTTCCAGTGGCAGAGTAGGCACCCTTGGGACATGAAGAGTGGCCCTCGAGGCCGCAAGGCGCCACTCAAGCTCCTGGGACCACAGCCATGGCTTTCAAGGCCATCAATTTTGCATACTCATGCACCATGCAACAAGATAGTCAGGTTCATAAGGAGGATTGGACGGTGTGAAATGCAATGACGAAATTCTAAGTGGGGCGCAGTGGCTCACGCCTGTAATCCTAACTACTCGGGAGGCTGAGATCTGAGGATATTGGTTCAAAACCAGCCTGGGTACTAAAAAGTCTGTGAGATTCTAATCTCCACTTAATCACTAGATAATGGGAAACGGCACTATGGCTCAAGGGATAGGATGGTAGCCTTGAGTAGAAGAGCTCAGGGACAGCAGCCCGGCAGAGAGTTCAAGTCCCATGACCGACAAAACAAAACAAAAACAAATTCTAAAACCCGTGAAGAAAGCCCCTTCACACTACCTTTAATAATTCAGAACGTCTAGGGTAATGCTCAGGGAGAACAACTTGCCTCGCCTGTGGCAGGCTCTGGGGTTCATCCTGGAACTGAGAGAAAGCATGAACTAAACGTACAGCGACTTGCTATTCTGTGCTGCTATGGGAGGAACGTTTCCCCTCTCCCGTCTTAGGGTTTCTGGCCAGGCAGGTGAAAGGCAGGTTAAGAAGAAAAAAACCAACAGAAGCTATGGCAGGTGCCTGGGACTGGGGAGCCCTCAGGGAGCAGCCTGACGGGAGGCCAGGCCAGGCCTGAGCTCTGTTAAGAACACCAAGTATTAACATGGCAGCCCCAAGGAAAAGGACCATTGGGCTTCCAGGGCAGGTGACCCAGGTCTAGCGGCAGAGGAGGGTGAGTGGGTACCATCTGCCTTGAGGTTCTTGAGCCTGACGAAGGCCCAGCGGGCTCTCCCTCAGCCCACCACCTTCTGGCCTTCCTGGGAGTTAGGTTCAGTGCGCGGTGCTTTAAAAGGAGATATATATATATCTTTATTCTTCTACTCAGTTGCCTTCAGATCAAAACAATCTTTATGCTAACGACTGATTTTTGGGGGGGAGGGGTGTTAGTTGGCGCACACACACATTGGCACCACAGCTTTGAAGAGGAAAATTTGAAAAGCGGCCTTCTCTGCTCTGTGCACGACACTGCCCTCTGGCGGCTATAGCTTTACACCTGTTGTTACAGGAAGACCAGCTGCTCCTGTTAGATTCCGGGGACAAGGAAGAAGGCCTCCGGTCACTTTTCCTGTTTGATATAATGACGTTGTTGGAACGTATCCCTCAAAAATGTGTTACAAATGGAATTTCAGGTTTCACACATTCACAGTACGGGGAAGCGCTTGTCATCAGACGAGGTCAGGAGGATTGGGCCGTGGAAGTAGCAGCACGCTAGCACGCAGAGCTGCGGGCTTGTGGTGCGATGCTGCACCACTGCATTAGTGGGAAGGCCTATGGCAGATGTCGGCACTCACCAGTGTGAGGACACGAGCTAACAACACCTCTGTCCTTTATACGTCATCCAGTGTGTGGTATGGATACTGCAACAGAAAATGGAGTAAGAGAGTCACATTCTATAAATGCCAGGAGAAGGTAAACTTTTGTGGATACAGTGTGATTTGGAAGCCAAATATTTGTGTTTACTCTCAGCTGTGACCGCTGACTTTCCAAACTTTAGGTCACCTCTGTAGCATTGAACACAAACAAAATCCAATTGGGCTGCCTGTTGTTCAAACAGTGAGTAATGGTCGTCTTTTTATTGTAAGACCTTTCACATCTTCCAATCTAACTGCACGCACTTAAATACAGACAGACTGGTTTTTCTCATTTATATACAAAGAATGGCACTTAAATAATTTGTTATGGTTACCATAACTAAGTAGATTCAAAGCCGTACAATGTGGCTTGAAAGTCCATGAGTACACACAACCTAAGTACTTGCCCAAATAAGAATTTCAGTAAGCTGCAATGAATATTCCAACTAGGTCATCCGTTTTGCCTTGCCTCAGACTGGGCTTGAAACTGTAACTCCCCCTGGGTCTTGAAGTTGCCGCCTCTGGACAGAAACTGCATCGTTGCTTGTGCTGCTTGTGTAGCGTGTAAGTGCGGCCTCTGATGCTCAGCACTTGTCAGCCTAATTGGAGCTGGAGGCCTGTGGACTTTTCTACTTAGCCTAGTGGTGAACTTCAATCTCTTGAGTAGCTAGGATTCACCAGCCAGTTACGAACATTTATTAATTATATTATGTGCTATATAATATACATGATAAAATATGTAGTTTACTAGTTATATCTATCAACATAGGTACATATCCAACACCGTGTGGGTTTTGCCAACACAACACTACTCAAGCCCACTCTCTTCTATTTTCATTTCCGTCACTGTGAGGTCTTTCTTAGTCTTTTCCTGGATTATTGGATAACGTCTGTGATTCAGTGGGTGACAATCAATCCCCTGACCTGCTCCTGGCCCTGGAGTAACCTAGAGACTGGGTCATGTCTACAGGGCTGCTTCACTTGACAAGGCTCCTCCTCCTCTTCTGCTAGACCACACCCTTGGCCACTACCTTCCCTGGGGCAACAAGTCCCTTACATGCTCCAGCCTTGCCCCCCTGTGCTGTCACATCTTCCTGGAACACCCTTCCCTCACCCCCCCCCCCCATTCACCAGGAAACTTCCCATCATCATAGGTGTGTAATGTCACTTCCTTTAGGAAGCCACTTGGCTGACTGAGCTCTGGCTGCTGTAACCAAGTCTCCTAGACTGGCAGGTTCAACCACCCAGGGGTCTCTTCTTCACCCTCCTAAAGTGCTGTTCCTGGGGAGGGGCTTTCCCTGGTGAGGATCCCAGTGTCTTCCCCTTTCCATTTTAGGAAAACAGTCCCACTGGATTATGACATCATTCAACATCTATTACTCCACAGGGCCCCAACTTCAGGGTCTGTCCCCTCGGAGTTTACACCTTTAACACATGAATGTGGGGGGTCATTGAGTCCATACAACACTCCTCATCACCCCCTTTTGGGTGCTAGTCCTGGGAACTTGGGGGTCTCGTACTATCCCTTAGCTTTTGTGCTCAAGGCTAGTACTCTACAGCTCCACTTGGGGCTTTTTGGTAGTTAACTGGAGATAAAAGTCTTATGGACTCCTGCTGAGCCCCATATTTCAGACTCCTGAGCAGTTGGGATTACAAGCTTGAGCCACTGGCACCAGATTCCCTATCTGTTCTTGTCTGCCTAGCTGCTCATTCTGTGTCCCTAGAACCTCATTTGAGTATCTGTCTATCTGAGATGCTGCCCGGCTGCAGAAACAGGTCACCTGTGTCCTGCTTTAGGACATAGAGGGTACAACATCAAGTCAGACAATAGGTTCCGAGTGTCTTCTGGACATCTGAACCCCTACACAGCTGGCCAATAAAACCCCTGGTACAGTGTACAGACCTGCATTCTTCTCCCCTCTGCCCCTGTGGCCCACAGGGTTCCCGGGGCCCTCCACTGCCCGGTGGGTTTGCAGCCTTCCTCCCCTCCTCCCCGGGTCCCCTGGTTTACAGTCTTCACGGCCATGAATTCCTCCACACCTATGGATCCATTTCTCACTTGTCACATGTAGTCCAAGGCTAGTCACGGTAGACCCCAGGCCTGCTCCCTGGAGGGACTTCCTGCCTCGCACGGTTCCCTATGCCCCCCCCCCCACACTCCCGACAGCCCTTCCCTTCTCACAAACACTCAGTTTCCCTAATGTCAACCAGGACAGATGGGACACTTCCAGGTGCTAGGCACTATTTTCATCCCGTCATACCCTGCGGGCCACCAGCCAGCCTGGCCCGCCGCGCACCCCGCGGGGTGGGACCCGGGGTGGCGTCCCCTCGTGGGGTGGGACCCCGGGTGGCGTCCCCAGGCCGTGCCCCTCGCGGGGCGGGACCCGGGGTGGCGTCCCCAGGCCGTGCCCCTCGTGGGGTGGGACCCGGGTGGCGTCCCCAGGCCGTGCCCCTCGCGGGGCGGGACCCGGGTGGCGTCCCCAGGACCCCGCTCCCCGCGGGGTGGCCCAGGCAGTCTGCTCCCAAGCTCCCAAGCAGGACGCACTGGGCGATTCCCTCTGCCTCGGTCCGGCCGAAAAGGGAGGATCGCGGCACACCCGACGCCCAGCCCCGCACCCACGGCCGCCCTGAGCGGAGGCGGCGCGGGGAAGGTCCGGACCTTCCGCGAGGGACAGGGCCGCTGACCGCGGACGCGCGCGGCCCGGACCGTGCAGGTGAGACGACCGACAGGCCCGCGGACCGCGCGAGGGCGCCCTCGAGGCCCCACCCGTTCGCTCCACGTCCTCGTTCCCGCCCCGATTGTGCGGCCCCGGCCCCTCCCTCTTCCCAGCCCGAGGTCCCGCCTCCCGACGTAGGGGGCGGGGCGCTCACTGTGCGACCTCAGGCCCCGCCCAACGCGTCCGCCGTCCTTTCACCCCTAGGCCCCGCCTCCCGACGTGAGCGGCTGGACGTCCTCCGTGCGGCCTCAGGCTCCGCCCCCTCGCCTCTACCCACTTCCGGGCCGAAGCCCCGCCCACCCCGGCATGAGGGGCGTGGCTCCCCTGCGCGGCCTGCGCGCCGGGCGGGCGGCTTCCCAGGCGGCCGTGGGCCGTTCCCGCGGCTTGGGTGGTTGTCTTGGAGAAGCAAGATGGCGGCGACGGCGGCTGCAGTGGTGGCCGAGGAGGACACGGAGCTGCGGGACCTGCTGGTGCAGACGCTAGAGAACAGCGGCGTCCTGAATCGCATCAAGGTGCGGCGGGCGGCCGCGCGGGTCCGCCGTCCCGAAGCCAGGCGGCGGTCAGGGCGCCCGGGCGGGGGCCGGGGGGTCGGGGGCCGGGGCCGGGGGTATCCGGGGGGATCCGGGGGCCGGGTATCCGGGGGGGGGCCGGGGTTCCGGGACGACGCCGGCGCTCCGCGGCCCCCCTCCCCGCGCGCCCGCGCCGTGCGCCTCCCGCCCCTGGTGCCCATTGCCTTGAAGCCGTTCTGACTCCTCGCTCCTCGCGCAGGCTGAACTCAGGGCGGCGGTGTTCCTGGCACTGGAGGAGCAGGAGAAAGTGGAGGTATGCCGTTCCCGCAGGCCGTGCCGCGGGGGGCCGGGTTCGCCCGGTCCCCGTTCACCGGGAGCGCCCTCCCCTGGCTGAGGGGCCCCGCCGGCGGGCGCGGCGTCCGTCCTCGTCAGCGTGCTGCTCAGGGTGAAATCCTGGCCCTCGGTGACCACGGAGGCCCGCCGCTTCCGTGTCCAGCTTCCAGCGTGGCCCCGCCGAGGGCCTTCGGGGTTTGGGTTGGGTCCGTCCACGGGGGCGTGTGTGTCCGTACATCTGTCGGTGGGTGAAGCCATTGCCAGGGGAAGTTCCTGCGTTTCCTCTGAGTGCACGTCGTTGTTGTAGAAAACAAACCACGGCTGAACTTGGCGCCTTGGGAGCGTGGGGCCCGCGGCACAGGGGGCGGTGTGGCTGCTTCCTACCCTGTTGTTCTAGCAGCCACGGAGCTGCTTTTCCCTTGGTCCTGATTTTAAAGGAAGGCTCTAGGTGATCACCGGTTAGTACGACGTTGGCTGTGTTTGTCACAGGTGACCTTACTGGCAGAGCTATGGTTCTTCTTTAGTAGTTAAGTCTTGAAATCTGCTTCCTTTTATTTATCTTGTTGTCATACATTGCTTGTGTAAAAGTCACTGCGTTTCTTTTATTATTTTTGGCGTCCTCATTGGCTCTTGTGTAGTAAGATATTCTTGATACAAGTGTTGTCATGAGATTCTGAGCATGATTACTTTGGAGGCTCCCTAACTGCCCCCTTGGTTGTCAGGTGTTTGCAGCTTTGAAGGGGAATCGTTCTCATTTAAATCATTTACTGTTTTCTAATCTGCCCTGTAATCTCAGCATTATTTCCATCTCTCATTAAACCATAGAGTTTGGCAGATAACAGAACCTAGTGTGGCCTGGTGGTCATTTTTCTGTCTGGGAGAATCTTTCTGTGGTTACCTCTGATAACAACATACGCCATCTGTTATATTAAATAATGGTTATTTCCCAGGGAGGGACGTAAAAGTATTATCTAAACTTTTTTTTTTAAATCAGTCCTGGGGTCCTGGTGCTTGAAACTCAGGGCCTGGTCACTGTCCTTCAGCCTTTCTCAAGGCCACTTGTACTATTTCTGACTTTTTCTGTGTAGGTGGTGTGGAGAAATGGAACCCAGGGCTTCGTGCATGCTAAGCAAGCACTCTACCACTAGGCCACACTCCTGGCCCTGAACTTCGTTTTTAAATTTCTAATCTTTTGTGTTGGCTCTAACGGAAAGATTCTTAGTAGTTTTGTTTTTAACGAAGTTTTGTTTAAAAGCGTATGAAAATTTACAGAATGAAGCCAGTTCATCGAGACTTGAATATGTATGCAAGGTAACACGGGTGTACCACATGGTTATTGACATTTTATAAATGTGTAATTCGCCCATTACTATGTATGTGCACATGGCTTAGACTCAATAAAATTAAGAGTGTATACTCTTTTTGGTCTGATCTCTTTTATCCAGCTAATATATTTGAAATTCATTCATGTTACAGAGTATCTTGAATGCAGGATTAATGGATTTTTCCATTGTCTGTTGAGAAGATATATGGCTACTGTATTAGCCTTGTTCTAAGCAGTGATCACAGGCTTAATGTACAAAAATATTTTTCTGTATGCATATCTACAATTAAAAAGTAAACAGGTCTTTGGCCACATGAAGATACTTCACATGCTACCATTGAACTGGGAACTGTAAGTTTATATGTTCTAAGTGGTAGATCGAACTGAGATGTTTAAGAAAATCTAAGTTCATCTTACACAAGTATTTGAAGATATCTCATTTTGAAATTAGCTTAATAAGGAATACATAAAAAGTAAGGAGCTAGGATGTAGCCAAATGGCAGGGTGCTTCCCTTGTTTGCATGAAATCCCAGGTTCTGTCCCTGGCACCACAAAAACAAATAGAACAGAGCTTCATATATGAACTTTACTAACCTTGAGAAGTAATAAAAATCTTGTAGTATAAAATAATAATTTTATAAAAAATGTTAAACTTGAATGTAATTTTGTAGTTATTTCTAGGATAACTATCTGTTTGACAAAAGTATTTCTTTTTTTTTCTTTTTAACAGAATAAAACTCCTTTAGTCAATGAGAGCCTGAAAAAGTTTCTAAATACAAAAGATGGTAAGATGGTCGACTCAGTATTGTTTATCTGCCTCAGAATTTTCGAATCTCATCACCAGTTTGGGAGAAATAAAGAATTCAGATTATTTTTTTTCATTTGAGATTTTTATAAATCATTTTAAAACATTTCACTTTAGAAGTTAACTTTCTTTTTCTTTTTTTTTTTTTTTGCCAGTCCTGGGCTTGAGCTCAGGGCCTGAGCACTGTCCTTGGACTTTCTCAAGGCTAGAGCTCTACCACTTGAGCCTCAGCACCACTTCTGGCTTTTTTCTATGTATGTGGTACCGAGGAATCGAACCCGGGTCTTCATGCATGCTAGGCAAGCACTTTAACCACTAGGCCAAACTCCCGGCCCTTTATTATTAAATGTTTTTGGTCATAGGAAGTTTGGGGTTTAAAGCCAGCTTTATCATACAATCCAGTTTTGCTACAAACTGTGAAAATGCTACATTGTGTTAAAGCTAGTGTCAGACAGATGGTGATCCTAAGGCGGGAATAGGGAGATTGGTGTTTTCATTGCCTGATTGTATCATTCACCTAAAAGAGATTGGTGGTTAGAAACCTCTTTCTTCCCATGGATTCACAGTGCTAATAAAAAAAGTCAAAGTTCTTGAAGATTTACTTATGCTGCTTTTTTCTGTGTCTCTACAGGACGCTTAGTGGCTAGTCTTGTTGCAGAATTTCTTCAGTTTTTTAATCTTGACTTTACCTTGGCTGTTTTCCACCCTGAAACCAGCACAGTAAGATTAATGATTTGTTTTAAACATTCCATGAAACTTCGATATGTATATGAGTTAATATTAAGTTTAAAGTTAGTAGACCTTGACAAATTCAGTTATTTGCAGATGGATTATTGTTTTTATTTTTATTTATTTGGTTTTTTTTTTTTTTGCCAATCTTGGGTCTTTTAACTCAGGGCCTGGGCACTGTCCTTAGATAGATTTTGCTCAAGGCTGGCGCTCTGCTACTTAAGCCAGAGCACCGCTTCTGGTTTTTTCTGTGTATGTGGTACTGAGGGATCAAAGCCAGGGCTTCATGCATGTTAGGCTAGCACTCTACCACTAGGCTACATTCCCAGCCCGTTTTTATTTCTTAAAAGCCGTCTGAGCTATCTGAGGTCAGCTCAGGGTTGCTGCTTCCTGTTGATTAAAAAGGAGTGTTAACTTGTGGAGTTCATTCTGTTAGAATGATGCGTTCTGTTAGAATGATGCATTGCATTGTAAAAACTAGGCAGACTTTATTTATTTATTTATTTATTTATTTATTTATTTATTTATTTATTTATTTATTTTTGCCAATCCTGGGCGTGAGGTCAGGGCCTGAGCACTGTCCTTGGACTTTCTCAAGGCTAGACCTTTACCACCTGAGCCTCAGCACCACTTCTGGCTTTTTTCTATGTATGTGGTACGGAGGAATCGAACCTGGTTCTTCATGCATGCTAGGCAAGCACTTTAACCACTAGGCCAAACTCCCGGCCCCTAGGCAGACTTTAATAAAGTTATTTCCTTAAGAAAAAGTCAGCCTTGTTGGGTTTAGATATTTTTCTTTCTTTCCTTTTTTTTTTTTCTTACCAGTCCTGGGGATTGAACTCAGTCCCTGGGCACTGTCCTTGGATTTTCTCAAGGCTAGCACTCTACTTCTTGAGCCACAACACCACTTCTGGCTTTTTCTGTATACGGGGTATCGAGGAATTGAACCCAGGGCTTTGTGTATGCTAGGTGAGCGCTCTAGCTCTAGGTCATGCTTCTAGCCTAGGTTTAGAGATTTCTTCTTTAAGCTCCTATTTTTTTTTTTTTTTTGCCAGTCCTGGGTCTTGAACTCAGGGCCTGAGCACTGTCCTTGGGCTTTCCTCAAGACTAGAGCTCTACCACTTGAGGTACAACACCACTTCTGGCTTTTTTCTATGTATGTGGTACCGAGGAATCGAACCCAGGTCTTTGTGCATGCTAGGCAAGCACTCTACCACTAGGCCAAACCCTTGGCCCCTAATTTTTTTTTTAATTGGTCTTGGGGCTTGAACTCAGGTCCTGGGTGGTGTCCTTGAGCTCTTTTGCTCAAGCCTAGCACTCTACCACTTTGACCCACAGCTCCACTTCTGGTTTTTTGGTGGCTAATTGGAGGAAACCTGCTGGGCTAGCTTTGAACTGCAATCTGCAGATCTCAGCCTCCTGTGTAGCTAGGATTACAAGTATGAGCCATCAGTGCCTGTCTCAAATATACTTTTTAAATCTCTGAATATACTTTTGCTATGCTTTTGTATACCCGAATCTTATTTCTTTTCTAGTTTCAAGGTTTTGAAGGTCGAGAGAATTTAGCCCGAGACTTAGGTATCATTGAAGCAGAAGGAACTGTGGGTGGACCCTTGCTATTAGAAGTGATAAGACGCTGTCAGCAGAAAGAGAAGGGGATCGCCGGTGGGGAGGTAAGTGCAGTCCTGAGGAGCATTTGCGCTTTGCTGTTTCATTCATTGGCTTTGTGGAACAGCTATGCAGATTAGAACATAATATCGTGAATCAGGGTTTATATTCCTTAAGAACAAAGGGAATTGCACTGAGATCGATTGTATAAATGTGTACGTTAATGAAAGTTGAAATGTGCACACTATAATACTTTTGTGTGCCTATTTGGTTCTTAGTGCTCAGAGTATTGGGTTCAGGAGTTAGGGTGTCAGGACCAAATCACAGCTCCTCACTGACCAGCTGTTGACCTTGGACATGTGACTTAACCTCCCCATTACCTCAGTTGTAAAGAACGATGATAGGACCCCTCCATGAATGCTGTGAGGCCTGTGTACATGAGTTGGTGCATGAAAATGTGAAACACAGTACTTGGCATGGAAAACATTCAGTATAGTTCTGTGTGTGTGTGTGTGTGTGTGTGTGTGTGTGTGTGTGTGTGTGTGTGTGTGTTTTGTTGGTCGTGGGGCTTGAACTCTGGGCCTAGGTGTTGTCCCTAAACTCTTTAGCTCAAGGCTACCGCTCTACCACTTTGAGCCACAGTGACACTTCTGGTTTTCTGGTGGTTACTTGGAGAAGAGTCTCACAGACTTTTGTGCCCAGGTTGGCTTTGAACCATGATCCTCAGATCTCAGCCTCCTGAGTAGCTAGGATTACAGGCGTGAGCTACTCCCACACCACTTGGTTAATTATTTTTTATTAATGAAATACCAAAATCTGATTTTATGGGTCATTGTTTTAGATTTTCAAAACGATTTGAAAAATAAGCTAATGCTTATCTGTTTATTTTGTTTAGTTTCTAAATGTTTTCTAGTGTCTTTTATGGGCTTTAATGAAGTTATTTCATGAAGAAAAAGGCAGCCTTGTTTAGATTTTTTTTTTTTGGCTGGGATTTGAACTCTGGGCCTGGGCGCTGTCCCTGAGCTCTTCAGCTTAAGGCTACTACCCTACCCCTTGAGCCACAATGCCACTTCCAATTTTCTGGTGGTTAATTGGAGATGAATCTCACAGACTTTGGTGTCCAGTCTGCTTTGAAGTGCGATCCTCAGATCTCAGCTTCCTGAGTAGTAAGAGTACAGGCGTGAGCCACCGCGCCTGGCAAGTTCAGATGTTTCTCTTCCTTCCTTCCTTCCTTCCTTCCTTCCTTCCTTCCTTCCTTCCTTCCTTCCTTCCTTCCTTCCTTCCTCCCCTTCCCTCCCCTCTCTCTCTCTTTCTCTTTCTTTTCTTTCTTTTTTTCTGCCAGTCCTGGTACTTGAACTCAGAGCTTTCTTAAGGCCAGCGCCCCATCACCTGAGACACAGCATCACTTCCTGCTTTTTCTGTGTATGTGGTACCAAGGAATTGAACCCAGGGCTTTGTGCTAGGCAAGCATTCTACTACTAGGCCATACCTCTAGCCCATTATAGGCTTTTTTTTATTTTCCTTTTTGTATGTATGTTGGTCATAGGATTTTAACTCAGTTCCTAGGCACTGTCCCTGAGCTTTGGTGCTCAAATCTAACTGGAGCCATGGCTCTCCTTCATTGTTTAGTGGTTAATTGGATACAAGAGCCTTATGGACTTACCAGATTGAGCAGGCTTTGGCCAGGATTCTCAGGTCTCACCCTCCTGAGTAAGTAGGATTACAGGCATGAGCCATTGGCACCTGGCTTCCCCCCTTCCCCCCCTCCCTGCCCCCTCCCCTCCCCCCCCCCCCCCCCCCCCCCCGGCCCCAGTCCTGGCCTTGGGCTCAGGGCCTGAGCACTGTCCTTGGATTTTCTCAAGGCTAGAGCTCTACCACTTGAACCACAGCACCACTTCTTTCTTTTTTTGAGGGGGGGGGAGGGCAGCTTGGGGCTTGAACCAGTGCCCAGCTCCTGAACTGCTGGCCTGGGCTGGCCTTAACCGAGACTCTCTGGGTCTTTGCTCCAGGCAGCTTGGATTTCAGATTTCAGGGTGAGCCTGAGCCTGGCACAGCCGTCTTATTTTAGAAGTAGAGTGCCTCATGGTGAGGTTCATGTATTGTGGAGTGTTGGTTATGGTGCAAGGATGAAGAATGGTGCTTCAGTACCGTACTGGAGGAGCTTGAGCCTGCTGGTCTGTTGCGGGGATTGGCATGCAGTGCACTGAATATGATGGGACTCTAGGTATGGGTTCCCCTTCCCCCACACACTCCCCCCTCTTCAGCTCAAGGCTACCACCCTACCCCTTGAGCTACAGAACCACTTCCACTTTTCTAATGGCTAATTGGAGAGAAGAGTCTCACAGACTTCAATGCCCAGGCTGGCTTTGAACCGCGATCCTCAGAGCTCAGCTCTTGAGTAGCTAGGATTATATGTGTGAACCACCGCTCCCAGCATAGTGGTTTTTTTTTTTTTTTTGCAGTTAGGGGACATTCACAAGATATTTCCATTAATGAGTATTTAAACAAATGTTAACATTAGTGCTAAAAGTCCACTGAGATATAATTCAAATGCTCATGTTTTAGTTTTAAGTGTGTTTTCATTTTAAATTTTTGATTTAGGGTGCACTGGAACTATCTGATGTACATTCTCCATCAAAGTCACCAGAAGGAAAAACAAGCCCAAACACAGTCCCAAGTAAGGTGAGTCAGCTAGTGTGGGGAAACCCTGTCTGGCCTGGGGCTCCCGGGCTCTGCCCCTTTGTTTTGTTGGTAATATTTTGTTTTTTAATTCTCAGAGAAAAAAATACATTCTTAAATAGAATTGTAGAATATTTTTCACTTCATTAACAAGGAGCTTTCTTTAGTTCTCATATGCTCCTTGCTCGATAGAATTGTTGTATTTAATACGGTGGAGTTCTGATGGATGGCCAGAAAGATTTGGAGTTGTAAGTGATAATGGTTATATGAATGAACTTATTTTGATAGGACTTACAGGAGAACATGCTGTGGTTATATGTGTGTGTGTGTGTGTGTGTGTGTACTCATGCCTGTATGTGTGTGTGTGTGTGTGTGCGCGCGCGTGCATGCGAGCGTGCGTGTGCATGTGCGTGCTTATGAATTGTTAAAGGTAAGACCTGATTTGGAATATGGCAAAGGAGAAAAACAATTAAGTTGAGCACCTGCATTTCAGATCAAAGGTATCTGTTAGTAACGGAAGAATGGGCAGAAAGGTGACTTTCAGGAAATTTGCTGTCTGTCCTCAGGTGAATAAATGAATTGTTAGTCCTGTAACAGAATGGATGAGAGCATATCCTAATCCACTCAGGCTGCTATAATAAACTGCTGTACACTGCCTTGTTAGTCAGTGGCAGATGGCATTGCAGTTCTGGAGGGAAGGCACAAGTGAGGCCAGATTCCTGGTCCTCAGATGGTAGAGGAGACATTGGCGTTCTCTGGGCTCTCTTGTTCCTTTCATGAGTGTTCCACGCTTTTGACCTGGTGACTTCCCAGGCTCCATTTCTGATGACGAACATTACCTGAGAGGGTGGGGGCTTGCGCACGGTGAGTGTGGCAGGGACACACGTAGGCTGTCTGTCATAGGTCCTGATTGCATTCGGTGCCTTTACCTTTGACTTCTGCTTCGTGGGAATAGATGAGGTGTGGAATGCAGTCCGAGGGTGAGGCTTGTGTGGGCCAGGATAGGACACTGACTTTTAGATGTAAGTGACATGTTTTTAAATCAGGAGAAACTCCAGAGTTTAGTTATGACAACTCCAGATTTCTCAACTTTTTAAACGTTGTAAGCACATATCATTGCTAACACTTGCTGCTGTTGCTTCTTGTCATTCAGTGACTTGCTCCATCTACTTTACTCCTGTCATAGAGAGGGACCAGTAGACTGGAGCATGCAGTTCCCTTGAGGAGTCCATGTAGCCTTTCTAATGGCAGAGGTCTTTCTCTAAAGTTTCTTCTTGTGAGAGTCTGCAGCCCTGATAGAGTAATCCTGAGTCCATTTTACAGATTTCTTGTAATTGCTGATAAAAGAACCTGTGGAAGAAAGATGTGTTATTTTCCATGAACGGTCTGTTACTAGAGTTTGGAATGAAGGGCTATTCTAAGGGGCTTTTCAGTATCTGCAGCAGTGAGTCATTTGGAAGCTCCCTCTCTCTTTCTTTCTCTTTTTAGCAAATAACTTTAAAAATTACAATGCTAACCTTCAGGTAAGGCATATATCATCAAGGAAAAGAAACAACTCTGCTTTACACATTCCCTACACGTAAGGACACTGCAAATCCTGTGGTAAGCAAGTTTGGAAATGATACTTCTCATGCTACCAGAAAAGTGGAGGTGACCATCTCTAAAGGCCAATTCAGATAACAGTGTTCACACCCCGAATTCACACCTCGCTCCTGCCCCCTTCCACCCGTGACACCTCACTCCTGTCCTCATGACACCTCACTCCTGTCCTCCTCATGACATCTCACTCCTGTCCTCATGACACCTCACTCCTGTCCTCATGACACCTCACTCCTGTCCTCATGACACCTCACTCCTGTCCTCCTCATGACATCTCACTCCTGTCCTCATGACATCTCACTCCTGTCCTCCTCATGACACCTCACTCCTGTCCTCATGACATCTCACTCCTGTCCTCATGACACCTCACTCCTGTCCTCCTCATGACATCTCACTCCTGTCCTCATGACATCTCACTCCTGTCCTCATGACACCTCACTCCTGTCCTCATGACACCTCACTCCTGTCCTCCTCATGACATCTCACTCCTGTCCTCCTCATGACACCTCACTCCTGTCCTCATGACACCTCACTCCTGTCCTCATGACACCTCACTCCTGTCCTCCTCATGACATCTCACTCCTGTCCTCATGACATCTCACTCCTGTCCTCATGACACCTCACTCCTGTCCTCATGACATCTCACTCCTGTCCTCATGACACCTCACTCCTGTCCTCATGACATCTCACTCCTGTCCTCATGACATCTCACTCCTGTCCTCATGACATCTCACTCCTGTCCTCATGACACCTCACTCCTGTCCTCATGACACCTCACTCCTGTCCTCATGACACCTCACTTCTGTCCTCCTCATGACACCTCACTCCTGTCCTCATGACACCTACTCCTGTCCTCATGACACCTCACTCCTGTCCTCATGACACCTCACTCCTGTCCTCCTCATGACATCTCACTCCTGTCCTCATGACACCTCACTCCTGTCCTCATGACATCTCACTCCTGTCCTCATGACACCTCACTCCTGTCCTCCTCATGACACCTCACTCCTGTCCTCATGACATCTCACTCCTGTCCTCATGACACCTCACTCCTGTCCTCATGACACCTCACTCCTGTCCTCCTCATGACACCTCACTCCTGTCCTCATGACACCTCACTCCTGTCCTCATGACACCTCACTCCTGTCCTCCTCATGACACCTCACTCCTGTCCTCATGACATCTCACTCCTGTCCTCATGACACCTCACTCCTGTCCTCCTCATGACACCTCACTCCTGTCCTCATGACATCTCACTCCTGTCCTCATGACACCTCACTCCTGTCCTCATGACACCTCACTCCTATCCTCCTCATGACATCTCACTCCTGTCCTCATGACACCTCACTCCTGTCCTCATGACATCTCACTCCTGTCCTCATGACACCTCACTCCTGTCCTCATGACATCTCACTCCTGTCCTCATGACACCTCACTCCTGTCCTCATGACATCTCACTCCTGTCCTCCTCATGACACCTCACTCCTGTCCTCATGACACCTCACTCCTGTCCTCCTCATGACATCTCACTCCTGTCCTCATGACATCTCACTCCTGTCCTCATGACACCTCACTCCTGTCCTCATGACATCTCACTCCTGTCCTCATGACACCTCACTCCTGTCCTCCTCATGACACCTCACTCCTGTCCTCCTTATGACATCTCACTCCTGTCCTCATGACACCTCACTCCTGTCCTCATGACACCTCACTCCTGTCCTCCTCATGACACCTCACTCCTGTCCTCATGACACCTCACTCCTGTCCTCATGACATCTCACTCCTGTCCTCATGACACCTCACTCCTGTCCTCATGACATCTCACTCCTGTCCTCATGACACCTCACTCCTGTCCTCCTCATGACACCTCACTCCTGTCCTCATGACACCTCACTCCTGTCCTCATGACACCTCACTCCTGTCCGCATGATACCTCACTCCTGTCCTCCTCATGACACCTCACTCCTGTCTTCTTCATGACATCTCACTCCTGGTCCCTCCTCTGCCCGTGGTGACACACTGCTGCCACCTTTGGTTATTATCAGGGTATTAGGTGACACCATGTGGCTTGTTAGGGGACAGCTGTCCTTTTCGATGCTGGCTTGTTCTTAAGCTGCAGCTCTTCTGTAGACTTGAAGCAGGGCTTGGGTCCTTTTGTGGCCAGGGCTGTTTGGTGTTTACGGATTCACCAGCAGAGGAGCTGGCAGCCCTTGCATGTCCAGAGCATCATGTGCTCAGAGCCTTACCTGGCCTGACAAGTGGGAAGTAAAAGATTCCTTCAGGAACGAAAAGATTTGGACTTGTATGGGAGCGCTTCCCCTGCCTCTTCTTGCCAGCCACCTTTTTGTCATTCCTAGTCAGGCTTGAGAGCCGGGAGAGCATGATGGCCTCCCAGAAGCCGTGACAAAACCCTGCCTCCAGCACAGCCTTCCTGGGAAGGCCAGGGGAGGTCTCAGGAGACTTCCCAGGGCTGCGGGGTTTGCTAAACCTAGAATGGTACTCAAGTAGGGGGAAGCAGCCAGCCTGGCCCTGCAGCAGAACCCGTGCTGGCCTCTGTGTGCACAGCCCACCAGGCGCCTTGAGCTGACACGTGCCAGAGGAGAGCAGGCTAGCAGAGGAGCAGATGCGTCAGACTCTCCATCTCTAAGAACTCTACTGGGAACCATGATTGGTTTGGGAATGAGTTAGTGTATTTTTTTTGTTTTTCTCATTTCAAGTTTATTAAAACGTTTAGTAGTACAAATTATCCAGGTTGCAGATTAGTTTATTTTTAAAGATTTATATTTTATGGTAAAATGTCATTTTATTCTCATGCTCAGATACCAAGGTATAAAGGACAAGGTAAGAAGAAGACAAGCGGGCAGAAGTCTGGTGACAAGGTAACATGCATGAGGGCAAAGGAGAAAAGCAGCCTGTGCCAAGACAGACCCTCAGATTGGAGAGGCCGCCTGCTGGCCTGGGTTTTCAGCTTTCTTTTGAACTGTTAACTGCCATCTAACTGATCAGAATATGAGCAAGTAATGTTGGTTTAAAAGAAAAAGTAGTTTGTAAGTTTTATCCAAGTGAAAATCATATTGTTGTATTCTGGAAATGTGTGCTTAGTTTTATTTTGAAAATTAGTAGTGTTTTGTTGACAAAAATGAGTTGAGTTTTTCTGTATTTATTTATTGCCCCAATACTTGGGCTTAAACTCAGAGCCTGGGCACTGTCCCTTAGTTTTGTTTTGCTCAAGATTGGCTCTCTACTTTTTTTTTGTACCACAGCTCCACCTCTGACTATTTGGTGGTTAATTATGGATAAGTCTTACAAACGTTCCTGCGTAGGCTGGCTTTGAACCTGGATCCTCAGATCTCAGCCTCTTGAGTACTAGGATCACAAGCGTGAGCCACTTGCCCGCCTCTCTTTCATCATGTAACTAACACTATGATTTTTACCTGACGAAAATAGAACATCCCATTACTTTTTGGATAACTTTTAATTGTTAAGGTAAGGTTTACTCCTGGTTTCCTCCTTGCACATCCTTGCTCTGAGATGTCTGTTGACCTCTGTTCAGGCCTCTCCTTGCAGGACGCTGAGGGGCTAGTCCTGAACCAGCGGTCAGGCTGCTTTTTCTTCCTCCCCTAAAGATGACAAACTTTGACTAAGCCCAGTAGATTAGCTGCTTATGAAACTTATCTAATCGAGGTCTTAGATACATTATAGTTTTATATCCAAATAAGATGAAAGGATTTTAACTTTTAGTTCTCAGAGATTTATTAATCTTATGACAAGTCTTGGCCTATGTGTAGATTTTTTTCCCCTAAGTTGAAAATTTCAAAAATAAAGACTTAAAAAACCCAAAACTGTGTTAGCTCTGTTAACTGTCCGTAGTTTAGTAGTTTCTGAGATAAATTTTGTAATTGTGAACTTTTTTTTTTGTTCCCACTGTTCTTCGTATTTGCATAGTGAAAAGTCATTTGATACTGTAGGCCAGACATTTAGCCCTTGCTTAAGGAAATTTCAGGCTAATTGCAGAGGTGAGATAACCTTAAGATTGACTTCTAGGAAAGAATGTAGCTTTATTTCCTTAAATTCTTGTAAGAGTCTTCTTTTTTATTTTAGTAAAGGTCAATCTTATAGGATTAAGATTTTATTGTCTTATTAGTATCGTAGGTCTTAAAGAGGTAAAATACTTCGAGTAAACACATATGCCCTCATGCCTTGGTGGGCTGTGAGGAGGAGAATGCAGACTGGCTTCACCTCTGTGCGAGGCTGGACTCTGCCTGTTTTGTTGCTGTACTCATGCACTCAGGATAAGTTACTTCTTCCGTCACTTTGAAACCTTTCCCCTTCTACTTTGCTGATCTTATTTCTGAATGGCCTTTGCATGTATTGCACTCGGTGTTGCCTTTTCCCAGAATTAGACAGATGAGCCTTTCTCTCGTCTTTCCTCTACTGTTCTGCTTTGCTCTGCGCATGAAGTAGGTTCTCACCAGCCTTACCATTACAGCTCAGTCAGGTAGCTGCCCGCTTAATTGCATGTGGTGGTTGGGGTTGTACCCACCAAAATGCCAAGGGAGCTATCGCCACAGCAGGGGCCTAGCCTTTCCCAGTGAAGTCCATGAATTTCAGGGGTGAGAAGAAGGGGGTGGCCCTGCGAACTGCTTTCCGCAGAGCACTGGAGCCTGAGCCAGGAGTGTGGATATCTCTCCATGTTTGCTTTCAGCTTAGGTGCAGGAAGGGTCATCAGAAACCCATGGCAGTTTATTCGGGGAAGCTATAGTTATAGAACTGGTTAAAGTCATTCATATTATGTGTGTAAACTGATTGTGAGTTCTGCTGGTTTAGAGGCAGTGAAAACCAGTGAGGAGATTGGGAGTACAAGGTGGTCAGTATTAATTGTGAAGGCTAGGTGTGTGGTTTCCCCCTCTGCTTGTCAGCTGAACCGGGCGGGCAAGGCTGGAGGGTGAGGCTGCATGGTGGGCTGGCTGGGAATGAGACCAACAGGTCATGATATTCTTTGGAGCCTATGCTTTCAGACGGTAGGGATTGAGTTTCTCTGTCCACGCTGAGTTTTTGGAAGAGAGTTAAATGTTTTGAGATGCTACAGTCCTACAATATTGCTTTTCTAGACCTGTGTGTGCCTGGTAGAAATCCAGTAAAGTTTCTCAGGACCTCATTAGTAGACTTCATGTATCAGAGACAGATTTTGACAGAGGGAGGGAGATAAATGGAGGGGAGTGGAAAAGAATTAAGTATAGCATGATTTTTTGATACTTTGATGGTTTCTGGAGTATTTCTTTGACTTCACAATTTTCCTTAATGTAGCAGCACAGTTCAGTCTAACAAGGCTATACCAAAGAATATAGTTGGTTGTAGGACTTGAACTCTGGGCCTGGGCACTGCCCCTGAGCTCTTCAGCTTAAGGCTACCACCCTACCACTTGAGCCACAGCACCATTTTCAGTTTTTTGGTAGTTAATTGGAGATAAGAGTCTCGAAGACATTAGTGCCCTGGGCTGCTTTGAACTGTTTCCTGAGTAGCTAGGATTATGGTGTGTGCCACCTCATCCGGCACTGAATTACACTAACTGATTTGCTTCTTTTTTATTTTTTAATTTTTGCCAGTCCTGGTCTTGAGCTCACGGCCTGAGCTCAAGGCTAGAGCTCTACCACTGGAGCCTCAGCACCACTTCTGGCTTTTTTTTTGTATGTATATGGTACTGAGGAATCAAACCTGGTGGGTCTTCGTGCATGCTAGGCAAGCACTCTATCACTAGGCCAAACTCCTGGCTCCCTGATTTGCTTCTTACATCTTTTTTTTTTTAAGTCTAGGTGATGGAAAACACTAGTAATTGGAATTTGTTGTGTGACAAAAGGTTTTAGAAGTAGATTTGAGTTATACATATATGTACACACAGACTTCATTAAAATTACTCCAAATATTTTCTATACCTTCAGTCTCTCTTAAATGTGTTGATGACATTCTCTGAGTGTGACTTTCCTAACAGGGAACGTGACTGGTTGTAATCATCTGTTCTCTCACGTGTGGTTTAGAAGTTGATCTTGAGAACAGTTTCAGAACAGATTCTTTTAAAAAGTTTGTTTTTATGCTGTAAATAGAACCTTACATGTAGAATGAAGTAATCCTATACTTACTTGTCCTAAGTCCAGATGTAACATGGTATCCTTCTCCATAAAATTAGTCTTCCTAAAATCAGTTCTTCTGTACATAGCAGGAACATCACCAGAATCAGGCAAAAAATAATCATGGCTATGTATAGTCGTGATACATACCTAGGCATGTGAACTCCGGTCCTAGCCTTATATCATACTTCAGTTTGCTCCTGCAGATACCCTTTTACTTTTCTCAGAGGACTGTAAAAGGAGAGAATTAGGACAGTTGCTACTTGTGAATCTCTTTAAGTAGCACCACATTTCAGGGTTTTTACTTGTAATTCTTTTGTTAATATATAAATCAGTTATTCAAACTTGGCAGTCAATTTACAGGACACTTCTGTATTTTGCAATAGCAAGAAAACTTCAAGAGAAAAACTCAAGAGAGTTGCTAGGAAATTTTTAAATTTATCTCTTTGAAGGTAACTCCTGTTGTCTCAAAGGATAGTGGCTTGATATATTAATTTTTTTCCAGACTATCTGTGTGTATGTGTGCTGGTCCCGGAGCGTGAACTCAGTGCTTGGGTGCTGTTCCTGTACTTGCGGGGCTCAGGCAGACACAGCCACTTGAGCCATAGCTCCATTTCCAGCTTTTTGGTGGTTAATTGGAGATAAGAATCTCATATACTTTCTTGCCGAGGTTGGTTTTGAACCACAATCTTCAGATCTTAGCCTCTTGAGTAGCTAGGATTACAGAGGTGTGAGTCATTCGGACATTTCTTTTTATGATAGTTAAGTTTCTTTAGTGATAATTTGTAAAATATACTAGAGTATATAATATTTCTCTTGCCTCTGGCTGCTAAGCAAGGCATCTAACTAGTGTATAAAAATGTAGACAAGGGGCTAGAAGTTTGGCCTCGTGGTAGAGTGCTTGCCTAGCATGCACGCAGACCCGGGTTCGATTCCTCGGTACCACATACCTAGAAAAAAGCCAGAAGTGGTGCTGAGGCTCAAGTGGTAGAGCTCTAGCCTTGAGAAAGTCCAAGGACAGTGCTCAGGACCTGAGCTCAAGCCCAGAACTGGTTAAAAAAAAAAAAAAGACAAATTTCCTAAAGACTGGCTTAATGCATGCTGTCTATGTACAGGAAAAGCAGAATAGACCTTTCTGTCCCAGGGTAATTTTTGAAGAAAACGGTGCTTGTGGAACTTCCTTGAGAGTACCGTTAGTAGTGGAGAGCTGGCTGTACCGTGAGTCACAGGCTTCCTTGGAAGATAAGTCAGCGAGGCATCGTGCGCAGTGAATCAACACTTCGTAGCTGCTGTCATTGTGGTCTTCTTGGTTACAAACACAGACATGGCTAGGGACAAAGGAATCTGACCAAGGACAGAATAAAATGAGGCTGTGATGGTTAGAACTAACTGAACGGAAAGATGCAGTGTGAAATTGTATGCTGCCCTCACTGTGTGTAGCAGTGCTTGGGCTGGGGTGCGGGAGACCGTCAAGCTTGGTTTAGGATACATAGAACATTTTAGAAGATGCAGCTTACTATGGCGCTTGGGAAGGCTGAGTTAGATCATTGCTGTAGCGAGCCGTCTTCTCACCCTACATGTCTGTGTGCTTGGAGCTCTCTCTTCTGATGAGATTGTGTACATTTATGTAACACAATCTTCCCCTTGAATGTTCTGCCTTCTCCTATTTGTAGGTTGAAAATGTATTGATTTAAAGTATCTTACGAAGCATTGACATACCAGAGAAATGGGAACATTGGTTTTAGATGAGAGCATTAAATGGCTAGGAATAGAAAAGATACCTCCATTTAGGGAGGGTGGAAAAGAACGCTGTGGACAGATTTAAAAAAAAAAAACAAAAAACTGTCCTGCCCGACACGAGTGGCTCACGCCTGTAATCCTGGCTGCTTAGGAGGCTGAGAAGTCAGCCAGGCAGGAAAGTCTTTGAGACTTTTACCCCCAATTAACTGTCCCCTGCCCCTCACAAAAGCCAAAAGTGGAGCTATGGCTCAAGTGGTAGAGTATTAGCTTTAAGCAAAAAGCTCAGGGATATCACCTAGCCCTGAGTTCAAGCCCCAGGACTGGACCCCCCCCCAAAAAAAAATGCTCTTTGAAACTGACCATTCTAGGAAGTCTAAGATGAAGTAATGCATCATGAGATTACATTGCATTTTGTGTTCTTGTGAGGCCGCATATGTGCAAGCATGTAGACATTCCACATGACCACATGTGAGTCCATAGACACGGGCCCACGGGCCCACGTGCACACAGATTTCTGTGCGCATCTGATTTCACTTAGTTAAAATATCTCCATTCACAATAGCCAAGTGATGGAAACAACCCAGATGTTCCACTGCAGATGAGTGGATACAAAAAATGTGATACACACACACACACGCACACACACTGGAATTGTACATAGCCAACAGACAAGATAAAATAATGGCATTTGCAGGGAAGTGGATGAAACTAGAGGGAATCATGTTGAGCAAGATAAGTCAAAATCAAAGGAACAAAAGACGCATGGTATCCTTAATATGTGGCTATGAGATCCAAATAGTACAAGAGCAAGGACTCAATATTTGGGTACCCAAAGTTATGGACATGGTCTTGGAGATATAAACATAAGTACATAGACAGAAAAATCTATGATGGGTTATATGCTCTATAGATATAATGTCTTTATTACATAGATTAATATGTATCTATGACATATAGACTCTCAGCTTAATTTTAATTATGTTCTAAAATCTATGTGCCAGGGAGTGTATGTAGAGATTCCCTTCTTGAATACTTGTTAAGCGTGACATTTGAAACATGATGTAAAACTCAATGTTAATTAAATCTTTTTAAAAAATGATCTTAGTGTGCGTGTGAGGCTGGGGTTTGAATTCAGGCACTACCTGCTAGGCAGATGCTCTGCCACCTGAGCCAGCACCCTGTTCCCTCTTGTTAGTTTTTGATGAGGGTCTTCCTCTTGTGCTCGGGCCAGCCTGAACTGCCACGCGACACGCACTCAGCCTGTGATGTCTTACCAACTTTTTGCCTGGTTGGCTTTGAACTGTAGTCCTCTCAGTCTCAGCTCCCTGAGTAGCTAGGTGTGTAGACATAAGATAAGCCAGCATGCTGGTTTCTCACCAAGACCTTTCCTTTTTCCCTCTTCCTAGAAGGCCAGTCTGGAGGTTAGTCGCAGTGATACAAGTATCTCCTCATCAGAACAGAAGAGCAAAAGCAATGGGCACTCACTGGCTCATGAAACAAAAATTGGATCTTTCTTCAGCAATGCCTCCTTAGATGTCAAAGACAAAGCTGGCCTTGGTCCAGATGAAGATGATATGGAAGGAGACTCATTCTTTGATGATCCTATCCCTAAACCAGAGAAAACCTATGGCTGGTGAGTCAGCTCTTTGGATTATCCAACTAGAGTCTTAAAAATATAACTGGTGTTTTTATTATATATACAAAAGCAGTGAGCTAATGGTTCTGTAATTATTGAATCCATAAATCTGGTTTGTGTCGTAAAATCATCCCATGTTTCTTAAGAAACCAGACATAGCCTGTTTTACTGCGTTAGCCTTTCTCGAGTCCCAGCTCACCTGAATACACATGACAGATGGTCTTTTAGAGGCAGAATGGAGGGCTGTTAGGCGAGTCAAATAGCTTGCCTCGTGGGGCTGATGGAGTCCTTCAGAATCAGCCTGTGGCATGTTAAGTGACGTGTGGCTTGTCAGTGACACCTCTGAGAAGGGCGCTGTCCAGAGGTCTGCAGGAGGCACAAGTCTGATATCACAGAGCCAGGAAATGGCAAGGTGTCCTACAGACCAGAGGATAGCAGAAAGCATAGTCATGGCAGAGAAAGTGAGGGGGTTGCATGAGGTGAGCCCAAAGATAGAGGGCTGGACTGGCCATGAGAGAGTGACTTTTCTCTGGGTGAGGCTGGGAGCCCTGAGGACCTTGACTTATCACATGACCCCAGGCTTACTGAGCAGTTTGGACAGAGGGTTTCCTATAGGAGACTCTTAGAATATTCAGATGAGAGAGGATGGTAAAAGTCATGGGTAAAAGTCAGGTTCCATCCAGAAGGTTTTATGGATAAGTTAGTAGAGAGCCAAGTAATATCCAGGGGACTCCAGGGTGACTCTGAATAACCAGAAAGTTGAAGAACCATTGACTGAGAAGAGGAGGAAGAGCTGAGTTAGATAATACAGATGAGTAGTAGCATATTGGTTTAAGAAGGGATTGGTGGGACGTTTAGTAGTCTGCTGGACTATGAATATGGTGAGTACGAGAGGGCCTTGCATTGTTATAGTTTGTAGGTAACTTGGAAGCCAGAAGACTAGAGGAGATAACCGAGAAAGTGGATCCTGTGGTACCCTGAAATCATTCAGGAAATGTAAAAAAGATGGAGAGAGAATTGAGAGCTGAGAGAGTGGATCTCCTCATAAGAATAGGCAGAGGGAGCAAGTCCATTGGTCTGCTGAAAGCTAACCACTGGATTTAGACAGTGGATGTTAGTGGTAGCCTTGGTAGATGGCTTTTACCAGAATGCAGTGGGTACAGGCTAAGGAATTCAATTGTGAGCTGGATGCAGTGGCTCAGGCCTGTAAATCTAGCTACTCAGGAGTCTGAGATCTAAGGATCATGATTCAAAGCCAGCTTAGACACTAAAGAAGTGTTTGAGACTCTTTATCTCCAATTAATCACTAGAAAATGGGAAGTGGGGCTGTGGCTCCAGGGGTAGGACGGTAGCTTTGAGCTGAAGAGCTCAGGAGCAGCACCCAGGCCCAGAGTTCAAGCCCCATAACCGACAAAATAATAATAATAATAATAATAATAATAATAATAATAATAATAAATTGTGGGCCAAGAGTGTGGCCTAGTGGTAGAGTGCTTGCCTAGCATGCACGAAAATCTGAGTTTGATTCCTTGATAGCACATACATAGAAAAAGGTGGAAGTGGTTCTGTGGCTAAAGTGGTAGAGCTCTAGCCTTGAGAAAGTCCAAGGACAGTGCTCAGACACCAAAATTCAAGCCCGGGGACTGGCCAAAAAAATAATAATTCATTTGTGCCCAAGCTGCAAAAGGCTAGAGGATTGGGGTAGAGGCTATAGGACCATGATTTAGGCTTAAGACCAGGGAGTGAGTGATCTGAGTGCCGTCCAGCTGCTGGATGAATTGCCAGAGGAGGAGGAGAAGCCCAGGGATCTGCACACTGCCATGCATCTAGGGTAACGTCCAAGAGTGAGTTCCTGTCAGTGGGAATGGACTCGAAAGTCCAGGCCTGCGGAACAGTGCAAACCATCCATTTGTGCTGAGTGCACATGACTCAGACAGAGCAAGCGATAGTTAGACCTAGGAAGTGCTACCTGACTGCTGTGTTTGGTTGTGTATCTGGGTGACACAGACATCTGAGAGCAGTCATGAGTAGTGAAAAGGTTAAAGCTCAACTGTCGCCTGTAGGATAGCAGCAGTGAGGAAGGGCAGTGAGATTCGTTGTTACTGACACGCCTGCTTTGTGGATTTGGGCTTGATTGGCAGGAGGCATACTGATGCTCTTGGGTCTTGAAAGCACGTTACTTCTTTCCCGCCGCTGTGCACAATGGCTCTTTCCTCTGTAGGGGCATAGTGAGATTATTGCCACTTACCTGTTGCTTCGTGCTGTTAGGAGAAGTGAACCCAGGAAGCAAGTGGGAAGCCTGGCCTCGCTCTCAGATGCACCCCCCGTGAGGAGTGGACTCAGCTCCCTGGCCGGAGCCCCTTCCTTAAAAGACTCTGAGAGTAAGTGCTTCAGTACACCACAGTATTTTTTTCTTTAGTGTGTAACCATCGTTGATTTTTTTCCCCCCAGGATTATCTGAAAAATAGATGATAATTTTATCACTTAAGACTTTCCAGTGATGGGCTGGGAGTGTGGCCTAGTGGTTAAAGTGCTTGCCTAGCATGCACGAAGACCAGGGTTCGATTCCTCAGTACCACATTTATAGAAAAAAGCCAGAAGTGGTGCCGAGGCTCAAATGGTAGAGCTCTAGCTTTGAGAAAGTCCAAGAACAGTGCTCAGGCCCTGAGCCCAAGCCCAGGACTGGCAAAAAAAAAAAAAAAAATGTCCAGTTAATAGTGTTGTTTTTAAAAAGATTTCTTTTTGTTGTAAACAGCTACAGTAGTCCTTTTGTGTCCAGTTTATGGTTCTAAGGAGACAGCTACTAATAAACATATTAATGCTCAAAATACATAAAATTACTGCTCTGTGTGGAGACTCGCCTCATTTTTCCTGTATTGTCAGCTCTGCTAAAGACATGCAGCCTCTGAACAGACGTGATGTGTACATCTTTATCATTGAACAGATGTGACATGTACACCTTTATCACTTAAGATCATGTGCCTTTTCGACTAAGGACAAGTATTATAACTTAGCTGTTTGCTTTTGGGAGGCCGATTTTCACAGAATTAGGGCAAACCCATACTCTGCAGATCCCATAAACACAACTGATGAAAGCACAGACTTAAGACAGTGTGGGAATTAAAATGTCTTTTAATAATAATAAAAAAAATACTGTTTCTTAAACACCGAGTAATACATCTGAGAATAAAGCAGACTTAGTGTATTCTTATTTTTAAATTTTTGCTCTCCTAGGGATTGAACCTGGGGCCTCATGCTTGCTTGCTGAGGGAGGGCTCTGCCATTTGTGTCACACTCCCAGTCCTTTTGTTTTTGTTTTTCATTTGAGGTAGGGCTTCACTAACTTTGCCGGGCTGGACGTGGACTGGAGACTATGCTACCTCTACCTCCTCAGTACCTAGGATTATAGGTCCCTACCACCATGCCTAGCTTTCTCGCTTAATCTCTGTCCTTTTCCTCTGCTACCAGAATACTGCAAGGAAATTTACTTTCGTATTGATTTATACTATCTAAAGACATATAATGCATGTGATATACAGATATATACAATGTATATAAAATCTATAATACAGCCCCAACTTATGATGATCTGGCATAAGAGTTTTAGGTTTTATGCAAATTTTGTATGTATTCAGAATAAACCCTACTTGAATTTTAGTCTCTGTCCAGTAGCCTAGTATCAGACAGCAGAAACTACTGGAGCTACACTCAGTCACAGGACCCTAAGGGGTGATGGTGTATGGTGCACTGTGCTGGGGTGTTCAGTAGGTTAGGTGCATTTAATACGGTTTTTATTTATAATCCCTTAGTGGGTATTCAAACTGACTTGTTGGTTTAAATACAGTTTTTAAAAAAGTTGAGGTACACGTTTAGAATTCTAACTCCTTGGGAAGTAGAGACAGGAAGATGGAGGCCAGCCTGAGCTAGAATGTGAAACCCTGTCTCACACATAGAACATAAATTGTTCTATGACACCAGACTGGGCATGATAGGTATGTTAGATGAAACATGGCCTGCAGGAACTGGATCCAGGATGTCTGTGTGTGTAGAAGAGATGGACACCTGCATGGAGTTAAGAGGTGTAGCCCTATGGCGAGGCCTCTGGTGGCTCAGGCCTGGAATTCCAGCTATTCAGGCGCCTGGCATCAATTAGGCTCATATTTCAAAGCCAGTCCAGTAGGAAAGTCTCTGAAACGCTATATCTTCGGTTAACCACCAAAAAGCCGAAGTGAAGTTGTCAAGTGATTAAAAAAAACAAAACAAAACAAAAAAAACAACTAGCCTTGAGCCCAGAAACTCAGGGACAGCACCCAGGCCCCGAGTTCAAGCCCTCGGACCACCACACACACGCACATGTACACATGCACATACGCATCAAGCATAGCCCTAAGAGTGTGTGTAGTTCTACAGTACACACTTTATGCCGTATCGGTGTAGAGCTGTGTAGGACACACTTTATGCCGTATCACTGTCTTACAGCATTTACCTGGGAATGTGGACACAGGTATGCCTTTTCAGATTTTTTTGGTCAGTCGTGGGTTTTCAACTCTGGGCCCGGGCACTGTCCCTCAGCTCTTCAGCTAAAGGCTACTGCCCTACCCCTTGAGCCACAGCGCCACTTCTGGTTTTCTGGTGATTAATTGGAGATAAGAGTTTCACGGACTTTTTAGTGCCGGGCTGGCTTTGAACTGGCTTTGAGTCCTCAGATCTCAGCCTTCTGAGAGTAGCTAGGATTATAGACGTGAGCCACTGTGCCTGCCTCCCTTTTCAGATTTAAAAAAAATCTTCAAATAATTGGACAATGGATTTCAATCCAACAGGTCATTCATGTGTACAATGTATCTCCCCTTAACCCATCCCCACCCGTCTCAGGTCTCCTAGCTCCATTTTCACGTCTGCACATTGAGTGTTATGACTGCATTGCCCACGTTTGTCTTTCTATTCTTCCATCTGTTCTTGTTACTCAAAATATGCCTCAGTGTCCTGATACTCATTTTGTTGAACTGACCAAAGGAGTTACGCTGCAGAATTCTACTTTCTATATCATACTTCAGTCATTTTGCTTGTGTGTATATTTTTATATATGTTTAGATCGAATATCTATACGAGAGAAAACATTGTACTCTTGGTCTTTCGGAGCATGGCTTACTTATGATTTGTTGCAGTTCCCTCCATTTCTTTGCAAACAACATGCTATTCTTCTGGTGGATGAATACAATTTTTGTGTGTGTGTTGTATGTATACATACCGCATTTTTTTTTACACAGCCATCAGTTGTAGGGCGTCTGGTCTGATTCTGTCGTGTGGGCTGTTAGGAACGGGGTCCTGGCTGGCATCTTTCAGCTGAGTGCTCGAGTGGAATTCCTGGGTCATAGGGTAGTTCTGTCGTTGTTGTTGTTGTTGAGAATCCCCGCAGTGACTTCCATAGTGATGGGCTGACTTGCCTTCCCCTGTCCTTGTCAGTGTCTGTTGGTGTTTTTGTTGATGACGGTTGTAACTGGAGTGGTGAGGGTCATGGCCAGAGGTGCTCAGCAGTTCTTCCGGTGTTAATTGGCTGTTTTCACTTCTGAGATGTGTCTGTTTCACTCCTTTGCCTATTAGTTAGTTGGGTTATGGATTATTTAGGGGTTTCAAAGCTCCCTGTGTCTTCTGACCTTTATCAGATGTGTAGCTGGTGAAGCTCTCTCACATTGTATAAGCTGTCTTTTCGGATTATTGGTTAATCCTTCACTGTGCAGGACTGTTTAGCTTGATGCAGTTGCATCTGTCGGTGCTCCTTCCTATTCGCTTAGTGACTGGAGTTATAATCAGGACGTTTCTGTTTATGCCAGAAAGTTGTTCTAGTGTTTACTTTTTTTTTTTTTTTTTTGCTGGTCCTGAGGCTTGAACTCAGGGCCTGGGCACTGTCTCTGAGCTTCTTTTGTTCACAGTGCCAATTCCAGCCTTTTCTATTTATATGTACTAAGGAATTGAACCCAGGGCTTCACACAATGCTAGGCAAGCACTCCACTATTGGGCCACATTTCCAGCCCCTTGTGATAACTTTTTCTTGTGCTTTCTAAGTTGCAGGTCTTACGTTGAGGGGCTTCATTGACTTTGAATTGCCATTAATCCCCAGATTGTGTTGTTCTGCATGTGGACGACCCATTTTTCTAGGTCCATTTGTTGCAGAGGCTTTTTTTCCAACATTTATTGTTGGCTTTTATGTCAAAACTTAGATGGCTACAGATATATAGGTTCATTTCTGGATCTTCTAATTTGTTTCATTGTCTTTAGGTCTGTTTTTTTCTGTGCTGATACCAAGCTTGTTGTTACTGCTCTGTAGAATAGTTTGAAACTACAATTATGGTGTCTCTAACAGTGCCGTTTTTGTGGTCGTGGTGTTCAGGATTGTTTTGGCTATTTGGGGCCTTTTGTGTTTGCATATGAGTTTTAGGATTCATTTCTATATTTGCAAAGAATGACATTAGGATTTTGATAGATTTTACATTGACCTTGGCAGTAAGGCTATTTTTATAGTGTTCTGCAAATCCATAAACATGATAGTCTTTCCACCTCTGGTGTCTTCAATTTCTTCAATGTTTTTTACTTTTCACCATATGGTCGTTCGTGGTTTGGGTTTGGGATTTGTGTGTGTATGTATGAGTGCACTTTCCTGGGACTTGAACTCTGCCTCATTATTGTCCCTGAATTTCTGTGCGTCACACTAGTACTAGTTGAGCCCCAGCTCCATTTCTGGCTTTTTGGTGGTTAATTGGCCTGTATTTGAACCACAATCCTCAGATCTCAACCCTCTGAGTAGCTAGGATTACAGGCGGGAGCCACTGCTCCTAGCTTTGGTTAGATGTGTTCCTAGGTACTTTTCTTTGAGACTATTATTCTGTTAATTTTCTTTGAGACTATTGTTCTGTTATTTTGCTCTCTTCTTTCTTCCTAATGCAGATAAATGAGGAATCCCCATTACTGGTTTTGTGTAATCTCTGGTACAACTGTGATTAGAACCCACAAGTGTGAAATCTCACTGTTGTTTTGGTTTGCCAATGTTAAGCAAAAGACATAGCCAACAGACTAAAAAGACAGCCTACAGGATGGGGGAAGATTTTTGTCAGCTGTATGTCAGACAGTGGCCTATTACCCTGACTATACAGAGAACTCAAAAAAGTAAACCGTCAAAACCCCAATAGCCCAAGAGTCAACAGTTTGAACCCTTGAGTAGATTTATCCATGGGTGAAACTGGCCTCTGGTCAGGTCACACCACGAGCAAGGAGGTAGACGGTCACCATGGAGGGAGGGCCACAGCCGTGATCATGGCGGCTCTGGCCTCCTCGGAGGGAGGAGCGTCCAAGGACTGAGGGGAGGGGAGGCTGGGTGCTGAGTGAAGTAGCGGTTGAATGGAAGCAAGATGTAGAAACAGTCAAAGGGAAAGTGTAGACCATGAGCTGACCAAGAGAGAGTGTGAGCGTGGTGGTACCTACCAATCTCTCATCCCGGGTAGTGGGGAGGTGGCGGTAGGAGGGTCTCCAGTCCACCTACGCTCATGGGCTGTTAGGTAGTAGTGGTCCTTTTAAGGTTGTAACTTAGCACATAGAAGTCCCAAACTGGTGGCGGGGAGGGGGGAGACCCAAACATGGCTTAAAGAATGTTGTATTCTAGCAGTTACTTTAATACTAATACTATTGGTTTTCTCCCACAGGTAAACGAGGAAGCGCTGTTTTGAAAGATCTGAAATTAATCAGTGAAAAAATTGGATCACTTGGGCTAGGTAATTTGATTGCCAATTTAAGTGTTGATTGCTTTACAATAGACATCTTTTCTGATAAAATCTTGACTGTCAAGGGACAGAACCTGCATGGAAGGCCTTACTGTTCTTTATTCGGCAGGCTTGGAGTAGCTGGCCTATGTCCAGGGTTAGGGTCTGTTTCCTGCGATGGCAGGGGTTGCGGTCAATGCAGGGAGCTGCTGCGGTGCTCTATGCCTTTGTCTTGTGGAACTCAAGCTCTAGTCAGGGATGAGGGTTGTCACAGGAGCCTGCAGACATAGTGCAGGTTAGAGGGCCATTGTCACAGGATATGGAGATGGACAGGATCTGCATTTCTTGGTCTCAGTTCAGACTGGGCAAAGTTGGTGCAGAGGTAGTGCCATTGTCTGGGTGTGTCACAGGTTTGAGTTTAATGGAGGAGATAGATATGTAAAGAGGACAGGAGATGTTGTGTGGTCATAGCAGACATTGGCAAGGAGACCCAGTGTGACAGTAACGGAGTTCTGGGCCAAGCCTGGAGAGCGTAGGTCTCACCATTTTTGTTTCTGTGCAGACCCCGGGCCGGTGTGGCAGGGAACTGGTGGTCTGGAGGAAGTGGGCCGTCCACGGCCTTGCCCGGCCTCTCTGTGACTGCAATGTTGTTGTCATCCCTCCAGCCCGCCAGCATTCACCCTGGACGTTTAGGAGCAGGTTGGTGAGAAAAGATGCACCGGTGTGCTCTTTCCATTGCAGCTGCAGCATGTAGGGGCAGCTACCAGAGTGCTTCTCCCTCTTCCAGAGAAACAGCGGAGGGTGCTCGTGCCCAGAGACTGGGTTGGTGTAGGGAGCTTGAACAGTGCTTCCCTTTTTGACCTTGCAGGAGAAACCAATACTGTCTTGCCCACTTCAGAGTGTGTAGGACATTCCAGCACAGCGCCTGGCATGGTGCTGGCTTCCATTTGTGTTACTCTGTTCCCCTTTGACCTCTTTGCAGAAGAGTAGATGTCCCCAGAGCTATGTGGACTCTTGTCCACAAGTGCCCTGGCGTTCTGGTCATGCGGAGGGCCGGCGGACAGCCCTTGCTCTGCGTGCCTCCAGTTGCTGGCTGGCCGGCGAGGTGGCCCGCCCCTTCCTCCCTGCCCCTTCCTTGCAGGGAGAGCACGCGGGGAACATGTTCTTTCTGCGGGGCCTGGGCAGCGTTCACTACCCAGCGCGGCTTGCCTCTGTGACACTGCCACAGCTGCTCTGACCCTTTCTGTCCTGGTGGTGTTTGCCAAACACTTCAGCTCGTCTCCAGCTTTTCCATGCTGGGGAGGATGGCCTGGCCTGGCCAGCAGAGCTGCTCGATGGGTGAGGCAGGAAGGGGGTGGGTCTGCTGGGACTTGAGTGTATGGACCTGGAGTTTGGGTAGTTCCTCAGGCCAGACATGTCTGCTCACCTGCCGGATGTTTGCTGTTGAGCTAGACACAGGAGTCAGCAGAAGTAGTTCAGGGTCACCGCAGCACCGTTGTTTGATGTCATGGTCAGTGTGCGTGGCAATATTGTAGGTATTTGAAGTTATGACATAGATGTTAGTAGAATCATGTGGGATGCTAGTGATGCTCGTGGCATATACTTGGTACTTTACAAAGAAATCACTTCATAATCCTATGAAGTCGATTATAGTATTATCTCCATTTTTACAGACAAAGAACCTAAGTTAAAAAATATGCCCAAGGATCATAAATTATTAGAAACTTGGTATATCACCCAAGAGCCCTTAACCACTGTGGTACTCCCTTAGACATTTAAATATTTTCTGAGTTTTATAGAAATAATTTATAAAGGCTTAGAACATAACCTATTTTATTTAGATGTACAAGTATTAAAGCTATGGAAATGGACAGGCACTCTGTCTAAGCCAAGAGTTATGAAACAAAAGAGTAGTTATCTTAAAGCTGGGCATGGTGGCTCACACCTGTAATCCTAGCTTACTCAGGAGGCTGAGATCTGAGGATTGAGGTTCAAAGCCAGCCCCAGGCACAAAAGTCTGTGAGAGTCTTATCTCCAATTAACCACCAGAAAGCTAGGAGTGGCGCTGTGGCTCAAGGAGTAGAGCGCAAGCCTTGAGCTGAAGAGCTCAGAGACAGTGTCAGACCCAGAGTTCAAGCCCCATGCACTGACCAAAAAAAAAAAAAAAAAAAGTAGTTATTTTAGGGCCAGGAGTTTGGCCTAGTGGTAGAGTGCTTGCCTAGCATGCACAAAGACCTGGATTTGATTCCTTGGTACCACATACATAGAAAAAGCCAGAAATGGTGCTGCTGTGGCTCAAGTGGTAGAGCTCTAGCCTTGAGAAAGTCCAAGGACAGTGCTCAGGCTCAAGCCTTGGGACTGGCAAAAATAAATAAATAGGTAAAAAGAATAGTGAATTTAGGTTTTGTGGGCCTATTCATATAGCATCTGTCATCACATATTCTATTATTTCTTAAACTGCAAAAAACTTTTCTTAGTTGATTGAGCAAAATGAGTGTTGGTTAGAGGCAAGATTTAAAATAAAGAGGTGCTGGCAAGGTCAGAGCAAAGGTGATGGGTAAAGGACTCGGTGGACTGACAGCTGGGTGCTGGAGGCTCACCCCTGTCATCCTAGTTCCTGAGGAGGCTAGGACCAAAGCCAGTCCAGCCAGAAAAGTCCACGAGTCTCTTCTCTCCAGTTAACCTCCAGAAAACTGCAAGTGGGTCTGTGGCTTAAAGTGGTAGAGTGCTAGCCTTAGTTCAAGCCCCATGATTGACACCCCTTCTCTTTCCCCACTCCCCCCGCAAAAAGAAAGGCCTATTCTGTCCTTTTAGTTTGCTTCCTGACTTGTACGGGTCCAGTCATGCTCTGTGGTATATGAGCAGATACACTCTATCAGAATCCAGTGTGCTGTGAGTTCATCATTCATTAAGTATGCTGTGCTCTGGGTTGGGTAGGAACACAAGAAGTCAGAAGTGAGTTCACTTCAGACCAGCTGCAGCCCCCTCTGTGCCCCCTCGGCTGGCTCAGCACCGTCCTGGCTCAGGTTCTGCTGTCTGTTGGTGTTCACACCCTGGTACACGATTGGTTCTTGGAGGTGCTTAATGCTTTAGCAGCTGCCAGCCACCAGTGTGGTTGGTTCAGAAGATTTGTTCTAAGCATCTGAATTTAAAAAAAAAAAAAAAAAAGACCGCTTA
This sequence comes from Megascapheus bottae, assembly GCF_031878675.1. Taxonomy (NCBI): domain Eukaryota; kingdom Metazoa; phylum Chordata; class Mammalia; order Rodentia; family Geomyidae; genus Megascapheus; species Megascapheus bottae. The sequence goes on along the minus strand of NC_143516.1, from coordinate 1,758,961 downwards.
GTTCAAGCGGTAGTAAAATCCAAGTCCTGGATGAAGTATAGCTTAGTGGCGAGGGACAGGCGTAACGTCCGGGAGGTCCTAGGCCCCATCCCCACTCCACCCTTCCCCCTGTCCTCAGCAGTGTCCAGTAGAAGCGATTTGCTTTCTCACACCTCTCCCCGGGCCCCCCTTGGCGCTCCTGCCTTCTTGGCACTTGTGGCCCCTGAGCCTCGGAGGCTCCGCGTAGGCAGGCTCCCTTCTAGACTTGTCCCTGGCCAGGACTCACGAGGGGCGGCTCCGTTTCTTCGTGTGGTCCCAGGCTGTCGTTCATGCGGGGACCTGGGTCAGGATCTGTACAGCAGCGCTCTGTGCCCTCCATTCTTTCCGAGGCCCAGCTCTTCTCTTGGTACTTGGAGTGGACGTCATGCCTACTGCCCTGGAGGTGTGGCCTCTGCCTGCTTCCTCCATCTGGCCCAGACTGGTGTCCTCCCTTGGGTGTCTTCCCTGGAGTGTCGTATATGTCCCCTCCTCTCCTGGAACTGGCGCCTCTGCCCTCCCTCCTCACCAGGTCAGCCTATGGCAGCCACCACTCTCAGGGCACTGGGCTAGTCCCGCCCTTCCTCGCCTCTCCTCCTGCGGCTGCTGGGGAGCTGGGAGTCACTCACAAGTGTTAAGCGTTGCCTTCTCGGGCTGTCCAGACCGCAGACCCCTCACGTCCAGGCTGAGCAAGAGCCGGGGTTTCTTCTGCTCTGCCTCCGCCGTCCCTTCTACTCAAGGACCCCTGAGTACACAGGTCCTCACGGCACTCTTGGAGAGAGTTGTGGTGCTGGGACTCTACCCTTTCTAAGGGCACTACTGTGGACCACGGGAAAAGGCCTGGGGTGGAAAGGGGTTTGGCTCTGCAGAGTCCTTTAGTCCTGGGCCGTGAGGTGGCAGCTCCCATCTTAACCCGACGGGAACCGCTCCGACTTGCCACCTCTCACCTCGTAGTCTTTGTCCAGTTGTACAGCTGGTGAGTTGAAAGGTCTCCCTAGTCCAGAGCAGGGGCCCCGCTGTCCTCCACCTCTGGAAGCGAGGCCGGAGGCCATGTGGAGAGCACGTCCGCCACATCTAGTGTCATCATCTCCAGCAGCTTTTGTCCTTTCTGGTCTTGGACACCTCTGTTTTAATGAAGCAGGGTTGAGTTGGAAATGTGCTTAATTTGTAGATAATCGTGAAGTGTTTCTGTACATGTATATTATCTTCCTTGTCTTAAACTTCCTAGGTACTGGAGAAGATGACTATGTTGATGACTTTAATAGGTAAGAAACAGGCATATATATATATATATATTGAAATGTACGTATTTGTAAATTCTGATTATAAATGGGTGTGACTGCATTACATTAGGGCGTATTTTAGTCTATTTGATTATTTTTTTCATTATGAGTGAAGGTGAATGAAAGTTAATCCAAAAGTTTGTATTTTGTAACAAGATTTTTTTCTTCTTTTACATTGGAAAATAGTTATCTACCTTATTTGAAGGACTTAGTAAGAAGAAAAAAATAACATTAAGAACCAGGCTAAGTCTGGGTGCTGGTGGCTCATACCTGTAAATCCCTGCTTCTCAGGAGGCTGAAACCTGAGAATGTAGTTTGAAGCCAGATCAGCCAGTAGACTCTTATCTCCAGTAAACTCCTCAGAAAAAGCTGTGGCTCAAGTGGTAGAGTGCTAGCCTTGAGCAAAAGAGGCTCAGGGACAGCATGGCACTCAAAAAACTAGGCTAAATGTTGCATGCCTGTAAGCATGAAAGCAGAAAAAAGAATTGTGAGTTTGAGACAGCTTGGGGAAAGTTACTGAGACCAACCAATCAAAATAGGACTGGGAGTATGGCTTAAGTAGGAGAGTGCTTGCCTGTCTTGTGCCAGGTCCAGGATTCAGTCTCTGGTACTGAAGAAAGAGGAGGAGAAAAAATTGTCCTCTAATTATTCTGATTTAGGTGACATGTTACATTTTGTGTCAAGTAGCTTTCTTACATATATGAGGATGGTCTATGAGCTGTCTAATATTTAATATTTGTTGTGGATTAGATTTTAAATCTTGAAATTAGATGTCTGGATATTTTGACTGTTTTGTCCCAATGGAAATTTGTATTTATTATTTTGTTTCATTTATTTAGTGCAGGTCTTAGGGCTTGAACTCAGGACCCAAGTGCTATCATTGAGGTTTTTTGTTTTTTTGTTTTTGTTTTTTTCCAGTCCTGGGCCTTGAACTCAGGGCCTGAGCACTGTCCTTGGGTTTTCTCAAGGCGAGAGCTCTGCCACTTGAGCTTCAGCACCACTTTCAGCTTTTTTCTATGTATGTGGTACCAAGAAATTGAACCCGGGACTTCGTGCATGCTAGGCAAGCACTCTACCACTAGGCTAAACTCCCGACCCATCATTGAGCTTTTTTCGTATTAAGCTAATTGTAGGCCACTTGAGCCATAGCCTTACTTCTGATTTTTGGTGTTTTAATTGGAGATAAGAGTCTCTCAGACTTTCTTGCCCAGGCTAGCAATTTTCTGTGTAATTAGGATTTTGTAGGCTTGAGCTAATGGCATCCACCTGTATTTATTTTGAGTCCAGTATGACATAGCTGAAATTTTAGAAACCTTGATTTGTTTCTTGTCATTGTGTTTATTGCCTCAGTTGAATTTTAGTTTTCACTTCCACTGAATTAAGAGAATTATCTATCACTGTTGCTTTTGCTAAGTTTTAAGGGTTACATAGATGATATGTATGAAATTTATTTTTAATGTTGTATTTTACTTAAACTAGGTATAAGTTTGGAGACTGGTTGTTTTCTCTTGAGAATTCTTATCTTTTCTTTCCCCTGTTATGATTAGTGCCAGCCATCGCTCAGAGAAAAGTGAACTAAGCATTGGTGAGGAGATTGAGGAAGACCTTTCTGTGGGACTGGAGGACATCAGCGCCAGTGATAAAGTATGCTGTCACCATTCCCTATAGAGTGCTGTGTGACCTGCTCCACTGGGAGGCCTCAGGAGTTTTTTCGATTAAGCAGGAGAATAGTTGAACGTTGTGAAAAGTTCTTGCTAGTTGCCTACTCCAAACCTGAAGAGCGTCATTCATAAACACGCATGGTTGTTCTCAGTAGTCATATAACTTGGTAGCTGAGTGTTCTGACATGTCTGCCTTGTCACTGGGTCTCTCAGCTCCCTGCAGCGTAATGCAGTTAGGGGTGCCACATGGATCAAAACCAGCACGAGAATTTCCTGCCTTGTTACCATGCAGGTAGAAGTTGTGTAGAGTGTGATCATCTCGGGGGCCTTACCTAAACAGGTAAGGCCTGACCAGGCTAGAACCACAGAGGCGCAGGATGCCAGAGGCAAATGGCCTACGTTCAGATTTAACATCAGAATTCATATTTGGGATCACACATACGCTAAGATAGAGCCATGATCGCACCTCAGGATCATGTCTGTCCGTATGAATAGCTGTTCTCGTAGCACAGGGGGTCTGGCAGTCCTTCCCTAGGGGTCCGAGTGGAGGAGAGGACCGCTGCCTTCCAGAATGAGCTGGGTTTGCCCTTGTGCCAGTGGATATCACATTAGGAGAAGGCCTTCCTGCTCATGAAACCTAGCTCATAGCCTGATTTCATACCTATTGCTTGAACAGAATCAACCGTGGAGGGTAGTGCAGTCACTTCCCTTTGTGTGTCAACGTAGAGGCCACCCATTAACCTTTGGCATTATTACCAAATTCAGAATTAGACAAGAACATGAGGCAAGAGAAGATTTAAATTAGAGACTTGCGTCGTGATGTTGCACTCCAGGGGTGCAAGCTCCATCTTGACAGAGACCCTAGGATTTTATGGAAGAGCACCCTTCCGCTGTATCATGTGCCACCCGCTGGATGCTGTTCCAGTTCTTGGTGAATTTTCATGCAGGCAACATGGGGAGCAAATGTCTTTTTCACACTGACTTCCCTTCTTCTGGAGCAGTAGAAGAGGATCATGAGTTCTGTTTCTAATTTTTTAAATTTACATCATTATTACTATGATGATGATGATGATAATTTTGCCAGTCCTGGGGCTTGAACTCTGGGCCTGGGTGCTATCCCTGAGCTTTTGTGCTCAAAGCTGGCACCCTGCTATTTGAGCCACAGCTCTACTTCTGGGTGTTTTGGTGTTTAATTGGAGATAAGAATCTTTTAGACTTTGCTGCCCGTGCTGGCTTCCAGCCGTGATCCTTAGGTGTCAGCCTCCTGAGTTGTTAGGGTTTTGCAGGTGTGGGCTCTACAGAGCCCAGCTTCTGCTGTTGAGTTTTTAAGGAACTGCCATTCTGTTTTCCATGGTGCCTGTGCCCTTTACACCCCTACCAGCATGCTCACAAGTACTAGCTCTTGCCCTCGAGTCTTTTAAGCCTTTATGTTTTTAAAGGAAGAATGTTTTTTTCTTATATCCGTCCCCCTTCTGTCTTTTATGGCGATTCACATTTCTCCTTTCCCATACTTATCACCCTTTCTAGTCGTACCTTCAAACATGGAGGTTTTTCTATGTGGACTGGATTTGTGTTCAAAAATAAGAACTTTAAGGTTCTTAGTAGTTTTCTTGGTAAGAAGTGACTTTACACAGGACTACTTTGGGACCAAGAGGGAGGAGACAGTATTTACTTACATAAGGGGGATTTGACTGCTGACTCAGTTTCTCTGCATACAAAGGATAGCAGCTTAGGATGAAGTCGCCTTGTCCCCACAAGGCGTCCCTGCTGCTGTAGAGCAGCTGGCCCAGGCTGGCACACTGCTTCTCTATGAGACCACAGAGGAAATACTAGGATTTTCAGGCCACATTTTTTTTTTCCGTATGTCCACCACTTGACCATTGGCTTGATACCCAGGCGAGCAGGTCTGGCTGAGTCCTGTGGGCCACTCCTGATGTGGACACTGGCTGGCTGAGGTAAAGAAGCTCTAGCGGAGGCTGGGAAGATGGGGGACCATCTGCTGCATTGTTTCCGCGTTGTGTCTGTGTCTGGAGCCTGTCTTGACCTCTGGTTTTGCCCTTTCATCCCAGCCTCCATTATGCTCATAGAAAGCAGAGTGCTGGGCTCGGGAGGCTGCTTGTCAGTCGGTGAACCAAGCCTCCAGCTTTCTAGCACTGTAGATTTTCTGGTGTTTTACGAGTGTAATTTGGAAGCAGGTTATAGACTGTGAAGTACATTATTGCATTGAACTTTAAGATTTGATTTACATTTGTGTTACATATGTGTTCTGATGGTCTTTTTTTTTTTTCCTTTGAAAACAAAGCTTGATAATGTCACTCAAGACCTGACCATCTCCCAGCTCAGTGATATCGCAGACTACCTGGAAGATGTGGCATAGGCCCGAAGAAGGCAGCATTCTCATCAACAAAGACAAGAGACTCACCCGCTCCGTTTGTTGTGTGTTTCAGACAATCATTTTTGGCTAAAATGTCGGCTCCCTGTTGGTGCCTTGCATTTCAAAAGAGACTTGCAGATATTTTTAAATTAACTTTTCATTTTATGAAACAAAATACTTCCCTGTATGAGCCCATGTGTGTAAGATTTAAAATATTCTTATTTTGGTTTAGCTGTACGTTTTTCTGAGGCTCACCCCGGGGAGTGCGTAGAGAGGAGCCACTGAAGCTGTAGTCTCTTCCCGCTGCAGGCGTGGCTGCTGGAGCACAGAGGTCTTTGACAACCCTGTCTTGACGTCGGCTCTGAAAGCAGGGCCTGCCTGCCTGAGTGTTTGGTATCAGGTGGTCAGCACGTGATGGGTGCAGTGACCTGGTACACTTATGTCGTCATATTCATGTGAAATTTGATGTATCAACTTGAATTGTATTTCCTTCCATTTGGAAGGTTTGTTAGACCATTAAGGTTTTATTAAAGTACTCTTGGTGTGCTATTTAGTTTGCTTGTTTTAAAGAAACCCAGAAGTGATTATGGCTTTTAGTGTGGGTATCAGATTTCCGCCACCTTTGGTGCCTGCACACAGCTGCATTCACAAGTTCTCCTCATGACTTAACTTATTACTTGTAAAGATGCCTTGAAACATTAAACCAAAATGCATCTGAAACCACTAAGCAAGCAGTGTTTCATTTCAGATCTGGAATGGAATTGTAGTAATGGCCTAAGACCATCTATGTTCAGTTTGACAATGTTCACTGTAAATAACTTATTTGTAATTCTTCACAAATAACCATTGCAGGTGGTCTCACGGGAAAGCATTCTGGCCAGGTGCTGGTGGACCCTCCGTAGCCCTCGCTCCTCGGAAACGGAGGTTCAAAGCTGCCTGTGTAGGAAGTCGGAGATGCTCATCTCCAGTTAAGCGCCAGAAGAGCTATTAATGAAGCTGTGTTTCAAGTGGTAACGTGCACGCTCGAGCAAGTACCAAACGAAGATGGAATGCCTCTGCCGCTGCTGCTACTGACGCTATAACCCCGAATATTTAAAAATGGGCAAGTGGGAAAAAAAAAAGCAATGTTTGCATATCCTTACATACTAAGTAACGCCTAAGGGATCCATTTTTGCGCTTTTCTATTTCAGTTATGACTTTATTGATAAAAACAGCAAAATAGACCTAATTTGTTCATCTTAGTAAGTAGACAAGATTTCCACGAGTGCCAGGTATTAACATTTATCAGATGCTAAAATGTGGAGGAAATGAAAATGGAGTACGGAGGAAGGGGCTCTGACTGGAGTCTGGCTTTTTAAGCTTTAGTGATGGTGGAGAGGAAGCAGGCTGAGCGGAGTTGGAGGCTAAGCTTGTGTCTGGGTTGGGTTTCAGGTGTGGCCTGCTCTGTCCCAGCCAGCCCTCGCACCCCTGCCTTTCCCGTGAAGGAGACATTGTGTCTGAGCATGGGCTTCTGCCTGACCCTCTGCAGTCTGGATCACTGGTTTCCTTTTCATAGCTCACATAAGCTGTATTTCCGTGGCTCAGACCTTTAGGAACTCTTAGGAGTATGGGGAGAAAAATGCCAAACTTGCAACTTTGAAATCTAAGCTACAATGCATATTCTTAAATGCATTTAAATAACTAAATTCAAAAGGCAAAAGCTTTATTCACAGGAGTTCCTTGCTGAGATGTTAGCCTGTTAAGCTCTAAGATAAGAAATGACAGGTTTTACCTAGGATTCATGTTTTCTTTTCGTTGGAAATATTAACTTGGGAAATGCATTTTATGATAACCTTTCAGTATTTTTTGTTATCAGTGGTGGTCACGGGGCTTGAACTCTGGCCCGAAGCGCTGTCCCTGAGCTCTTCAGTTCAAGGCTAGCACTGTACCCCTTGAACACAGCATCACTTCTGGTTTTCAGGTGGTTAATTGGAGATAAGAGTCTCGGGGACTTTTTTTGCCCGGGCTGGTTTTGAACTGTGCTCCTCCCATCTCAGGCTCCTGAATAGCTAGGATTACAGGCGTGAGCTACAGTACCCTGTTCCTTTACTCCAGCTTTCATTCATGGATGAGCACTGCAGAAGAACAGAAGCACTCGTGCTTCCTTTTCTCTGCGCATGCGGTCTGGCATCTGGGGCAGCTGTGGACCATCTCCGCCGCGCCTGGTTCATGCACACCCAGAACTTGCTGCCTTCCCCCCTCCCTGTTCCGCACACCCGCAGGCCTTCTCACCCAGGCTGGCTCCCAAACATTGCACCAGCCTGCTTTGTCCTGCTTGCGTTCAGCGTAGTGTCTAGACTGAAGACCCTCTCCCACGCCACAGTTCCCTGGGGTTCCGCACGTGTCCCTGTATGCTGCCACATGAGCCATTCTGCCCGTTCTGACTAATTGCTGGTTAATTGGAGATAAGAATCTTTGTGAATTATCTGCCCAAGATGGCTTTGAATTGTGATTCTCAGATTTCAGTCTCTAGAGTAGCTATGATTATAGGTATGAGTTGTCATTCTTTTAAGATTTTAAGAAAAAGATCGTTCTAAATGGAATTATTGTTATATTTCAGCTCTCCCTTTGGGGAGAAGGGGAGAGTGTCCCACTATGTATCCAGAGACCAAACTGAGATTATCTGTCTGGTGACTTGAGGGGTTACCCCAAAGCCATAGTGAGCCGTCTTGTGACTGAATTACTTTGTGAAAGAGATTCCCTCCCTCTGGAGCTCCTTACATGAATGGATTTTGATGTGACTTCAGATGAAGTTCCAGTATGTCTAGCCAGTGAGATTTGAATCGCACTCCAACGTAACTTCCATTTTATGAGACACCGCGTCGGGCTGGACGGGGACCATCACGTTCTTTTAAACCCACACCCTCCGTGTGTCCACACTTTCAGTACTATTCGGTGTGCTCTACGTTTGGTGTCTTACAAAAACGTTTCCTGTGTTATTTTATTACAGATAACAAAGCCAGGGCAGTCAGTTGATGTAAGGGCTGTGTGTGGTGGCTTGTTGCCTACAGGGAGATCATGGTGGCGGCGGCAGCCCATAAACCAGGCAGTCACCAAGACAAACTCGCCCGTGTTGAGCCTCTGGTTCCCAGCTGGCATGGGTGAGAGGAAATGCAGCCTTATGGGAGGTGGGGCCTCCCCTGAAGGAAGTTAAGTTACTGGGCTGTGCCCTTGAAGGGACATCCGTGTTAGGCACTGTGTAAGACGTATGGGCATTGTATCTGGAACAGGAGCAGATGTGTCGCTTCCTACCAACCGCAGAGAGACGGCTCCTTGAGGCAGTCACCGGCAAGTCTGGAACTGTGGTTTGGTTGTTTCATGGACTCTTGGACAATTTGCTGACAAGTTAAATCCATGTAAAATGCAGTCTGTGTTGTGTTGTAACATGACATGTCTCTGAAAGTCTTTCATTAGCTTTAGTTAACCCTCTAGTATTTACCCTCATCATGTGACAGATACTGTTGAGGTGGCTGTACCCCCCACACACACACACACCGCAGAAGACTGAGAGGCCCACAGTGGGTGAGTGATTTCTATCACCCAGTTTACTGCAAAATCAAGAGGCTTCCTCTCCCACTCAAGGGCATCGTGTCCTCAGACCTTGTTATACCAAGTGTCCAGAGGTTGTGCCTCTTAGGTTGGTGCCTTTGAATAATGTAACCAGGTTGTTGAAGCTTAAAAGGAAATTTGATAGTTGAGTTGCGAGACTTCCACTCATAGTTGAGTATGGAATGACTTCGGCGTCTCCCTGTCTTTGTCCGGTGGCAGAAGCAACCCTCCATAAGGCTCTGCTTAATATGATGTTTGCAGTATCTCCACGACCCCTTGGCAAGGTGCTTGACAAGACATTTGTAATGTCTTGGTGTCCCTCAGGTGCTAGGTCTCCCCAGAGGAGGGGCTGGAAAGGAAGTCTCTGGGCCACTGGGGAAGCTTCAGGCTTGTTCCTCATAAGCACCATTTACTGTTTTTTTTCTTTCAAGTTAAAACCTCTTCCTCTTTGTAGATGACAAATCACAAAATTGGTTTGCACCAGATTACTGCAGCCTTCTCTTATCTATGCATCAACTAAGGTTGATTTGAGATCAGGTCACAGATTATTGCAAAAAAATGAGATAAGCTGTGTTTAAAAAAAAAACAACCCACACTCCAGTTTTTCCTGTCAATCATAGCTTTGCCTGTTCTTTCACTGCACGCCTGCCCTTTGTGGGCTCTGCTCCACATCAGGGACATAACAGGACACAAGAGGCTCCTGGCAACAGCCAACTCAGACCCGTGGGGGGGGGGGGATCAGAGAGAGCCAACCATGTGACTGGGGGAGGGGCAGCCTCAGCAGAGTGAGGTGGAAGGACTGGACTGCGGGTGCATCAGGCTCAGGACTGCCACCAGGGTGACTGGTGCAAACAGATGGAGGCAGAAGGGCCTAACAGCCCCTGATCCCCAGGGAGGGTGGGGAGGAGCGGGTGGGGCGCAGGGCCCCACTCCTACACCGAGGGCAGAGGAGCATGGCTGGGTGGTGAACAAGGAGCGGGCACACGACATGTTCCCATGAAACCCTGAAACAAGCTGAGAGGGCTTGTGGAGAAGGAGCTGAGGGCTGGGCCCAGGGCTGGGGCCTGCGCTGAGTGGGGCACGTCTGTGGGCGTGGGCGCCGGAGGTCTGGAGGTCTGGACTGTACACCGAGGCTGCAGTGGGCTGGAAGCTGGTGCAGGAGCCCTACAGATGTGTGCCATACTTGGATGTACGGCGGCTTTCAGGAAGTGAGCACGGCGGTCACGTGTGGATGGTGGTGGGGACAGGGACAGCCATTTCCCGGAGCGCAGCGGGGGCGGGGGGGGGGAGCCTTCCTCTGCTGCTGGCACCTCCACCATGGCATGCTTCCTCCTGAGGTGGCTGGGAAACCCAGTGGTCGTAGTGGAGATGGCGAGTTCTGTGTGAGGTGGCTCAGGGCCGGGCTCTGCTACTCCATGATGTAGAACTGTAGAACAGTGGGAGCCAGCAGCAAGCAGCACGTGGGTTTCCAGCTGTCCCCAGTCCTGGAGTCACTTTACAGAGGCCTCTACAGTCACAACCGTCCTCTACACAAAGTCAACTGGATGTCCTGTGGGGGCCAAGAAGGGGGCCTACTGGTAGAGTGCTCGCCTAACATGCACAGAGCCCTGGGTTCAATTCCTTGAAGTGGAGCTGTGGTCTAAGTGGCAGAGTGCTGGCCTTGAGCAAAAAGTGCCCACGGACAGTGCTCAGGCCCTGAGTAGAAGTCGCAGGATTGGCAAAATAATAATAATGGGCAAATTATTATTATTTTTTTGCCAGTCCTGGAGCTTGAACTCAGGGCCTGAGCACTGTCTTTGAGCTTTTTTTCTCAAAGCTAGTGGTCTGCCCCTTGAGCCACGGCACCACTTCCAGCTTTTTTCCATGTATGTGGTACCAAGGAATCAAACCCAGGTTTTTGTGCATGTTAGGCGAGCACTCTACCACCAGGTAAAACTCCTGGGTCCCCTTTGTTTATTATTATTTTTTAATTTCGTGCCAGTACTGGGGCTTGAACTCAGGGCTTGGACACTATTAACCATTTTTTTTTTCTCAGAACTTGCACTCTACCATTTGAGACACAGCTCCAGTTCTGGCTTTTTCGTTGGAGCTGAGCGTCTCACAGACCTTTCTGCTGCAATCCTCAGATCTCAGCGCCTTGAGTAGCTACAATTACAGGTATGTGCCACCAGAGCCTGGTTTGTCCTTTACTGAGAATTTACACATAAGATGCATCTCTTCAGGGTTAGTTCAGTGAGACTTGGCAGATTCATACCAGTGGAGCTAGACCCCAATAAAAATCTAATCCAGAACCTTCCATCACCCCAAGGGTCCTTGCTGCCCCTCCCAACTCCAAGCAGCAGTTTTTGTTACCACTAGAACTGCTGTCACCTTTGCTGCTCCCAGATTTCACAGGGTGGCATCCCACAGAGTGCCTGACTTTTTTCCCACAACATGTGGCTTGGCACTGAAATAGCTGGAGGCAGTTGGCAGCTACACCAACTTGCGGGTGCTTGAAATCAGGCGTGGCAGGCGATGAGAGCCACGGGCCCTGACCCTGCTGCCCCTCGGGGCTCTCCTGGACTGCTGCTGGATGGACACGGACGCCGCCCCGCATGCCTTTCAGTATTCAGAGTAACCCCTCCCCTGTGCTGCCCAGACTGCCAGAGCGGCCCTGGTCCCCTGTCCCCTGTCCTGCACACCCCACTCCCACTTTCCCTGGGCATTCTGGGAACGTGGCCTCTCAGGCTGCTCTGCAGACCTGACTGGGAGACATGGTGGCTGTCCTGAGCAAGTCCTCTAGCTTCACTATGGAGGATGGGCGTGGGGCACCTTTCTCATTGTCATAGCTGCTGTCAGGACAACAGGTGTGAGCTGCAACCAGTGCCCTCTGGTTCGTCAAGAACTGCAGAAAAGAGGGGCTTTCCAGAGGAAGCTGCGCCCCCACAGCCTGAGGGCAGACTGTCTACCGTATGTGCCCCAAGTCGACTTGGCTCAGCATCTTTCCTAGAGGGCACAGGCTGTGCTGGGGAGACAGGAGTTCCTGATCTGTTTCATGTGGTTTTGAAGCCTGAGTCACTCGAGACTCTTGTGTCCTGGCCATGATGGACTTCTCCCTTCCTCGTGGCTTCCCAGAAAGCTCGAAACTGCCCCTCTAAAGCTCTCTAAAGAAAAGGTGTGTGAGCTGGGCAGGTGGCTCACACCTGTAATCCTAGCTACTCAGGAGGCTGAAATCTGAGGATCGTGGTTCAAAGACAGCCCAGGCACTAAAGTCGGTAAGACTTTTATCTCCAATTAACCACCAGAAATCTGGAAGTGGTGCTGTATCTGAAGGGGTAGTGCAAGTAGCCTTAAGCTGAAGAGCTCAGGGACAGCACCCAGGACCAGAGTTCAAGTCCCACAACTGATCCAAAAAGAAAAAAGGTATTTATTTTTTCCTGGCCCCAAAGTGGATATACCTGCCTCATTCCCAGAGCCTTGAAGGCTCAAGGGAAGGGCAGGTCCCCAGAGACACCTAATGGTCCTGGTTAGCCCTTCACACCTCAGCTACACCATCCACCTTCGCCTGCCCTCTGACAACCCAGACTGCTTGCTGTTTCTCCTGGTGCAGATAGCTCTCAGCATCTAGAGCTGCTTCCCTAGCCGGGTGCCATTCCTGCGTCCCCCCAGCTGTGTCTGCCGTGAGCTCCTGAGCAGCCTGGACCCATGTGTGGGAGGAGGCAGACGTGGTGCAGAACTGACTGGCATCTGGTACTCAACACTGCGCTCTGGTTCTGCTGATGGTTAGCTTCGGAACTGTCTCTGTGAAGGGAAACCTGGCACAGCTGCATTTGAACAGTGGCTCTACGGGAACGGGGGCCCTGTGTTCCCTGGGGGCGTGTGGTTAGACAGCTGTGCTCAGTCTTTCATTTCCAGCGGATCCCCTGCCTCACGTGGTCACCTGGCCACGCTGCGTATTTTACCCTGTGTGACAGAACAACCACTAACACCTAGGCTCCTGGGATTGATTTTTGATTTAGATTGCCATGCTCTTTCAGGTTAGATTTCTTTTTGTGTGGGTTTTGCTCATAACAGGCCATCCCTGTACCACTGAGGTATTGATTCAACCCCACGTTCTCGTGTAGCACTGTGGAAGTCTCTGTGGGTCTCAACACAAAATGTCCTAGTCTGTGTCCCCGCAAACAGGACCATTTCAAGGGCGTTTGGTGGGGATCTGAGACCAGTTCTGAGAACTTTCCTCCTGCCCACGCCTGAGGGCTTTCCGCTTCAGAACATCCTGTGTCAGGTGAAGCAGCAAACAATCTCTTGGACAGCTGTCCTTAGATGAACTGAGATGGGAAACCACCTTCATGCTACCTTTACCTCTGTCTCCACAGAGTTCCCTCTCTGTGCCAACCCTCATGAACACAAGAGGAACTGGAAACAGGTGCTTTTTCCTCTGTGAAAGGCCTGCAATCCATCTAAAGACAGCTTCCGCCTTTCCCCCTGCTTTTCTCACTTGGGATGGAATACACTCCCACCTATAATAATTCCTCATGAAGGAGAATGTTCCCTAAGGCGGGCCATCTAGACAGGGTTCCCAGAAGCAGCTCACGTCACTTCTAAGATGCGAAGAAATGATTCCTGATTGTCCTGAGCAAATGGTGCCACTGTTGCATTCCCTGTCTGGAGTCTGGCTAAGTGGGCTGGCTGCACTGATGGTTGCGGAGAAGGGATTTCTTCCCCTCAGAAGGTGGAGTATGTTAAAGTACAGAACTCTAACAGCCAGTTCCTCATCCTCTGCTATGTAACACAATTATTCCTGGTCATATATGACTCTGAAGTAACGTTACACTGCATTGAGATTTTATGAGTGTGTAACAGTTACACATCTCCAGGACTTAATGCAAAAGTAAAATACACATTGGTCATTTCTGTATTGATCACTTGTAATTTTTTTGTATTTTAGACATGAGTTAAAATTAAAAGTTTATTTTTACATGTAAAATGTGGCTTTTAGTTACACATGTAGTTTGATGTCCGTCTCTCTTAGATAACACCATTCTAGACAGATTTCTTCAGGCTATCTTTTTCTTTGGTCTCTTTTAGCTATTTAGGCTCCTTTAAGACTCATTTAGCTATTCATTCTTGATATTCATTTAGCTTTTTAATTCTTGCTGAATCCATTTAGTCATTTGCTTATGACCTCTGATTTCACTGCTGTCTTTCTAGATATCTTTATTTTATTGTTTATTATCATCTTTAAGCTTCATATTTTGAGTTTCTTCAAAATGATGGGTGGCCATTGTTCTAATCCTTTGTTGTGTAATTGTTGATTACTGGCTGGATTCTATTTCCTCGATTTCTCATTTTTCTTGTGTCTGCTTATCTCCTCTGAATCTACAGAGCTGCTCTGTGGTTTCCAGATTGGGAGTCTTCAGCAATCTCCCCTCAGAGACTGCTTCCAAATTCATGTCATCTAATGAGGCAGAGCAACTGCTCAAGAACTCTGGCCCAGACTGGCCTTTGAGCTGACATTTGCAAACCAGAGAGCACAATTAGAAAATACACTTGTTGATAAAAAAGAGACTATCTGTATTATTTAGTGTACCTTGCAAGCATACCTTTTACTCCAGTTGGTTTTGCTTTAGTGAACTAACATTTTCACGTAAACACCTGCAGCTGTACCTTCTCAGGCGCGGGACCACCGCAGAGCCTCACGTATCCGATGTCCATGTATTCCTATGGGCCTGGGCACAAGAAAAGTGAGAACAAAGTAAAAGGGGGGCTGGTTCAGAGATGAGAGTAAAATTCATTAATTGTCCTCAGGAAATGTGGTAGAGGAAAAATAAAAAATAGATAAAGAAGACTTAAATACGCGATTGGTTTAGAAGCCCATCAGTGTTTAGAGGAAGAAGGGAACTAGAGTCTTTGGGAATGCAGATGGCGTCAGGTGTGGCCAGTGGCATGGGAGGCAGGCAGCGTTCTGCTTGGTAGGAATGTCAGGACCAACACCTTAGGCTTCTTCAACACAACACCTGTCTCCCTAACTGGCTAGCTGGTCGCAAGCAGCACAGGTAATAGTTACGACTGAAATACATAAAGCAAATCATTCCCCCAAACAGCAGTACACAATACCAACTACACTTTGGGTTGGCAGAAAACAATACTTTTTCTCACCGTCACTGGATTACAGGCCCCGACGAGGTCCACCACCACTGGGGTTGAGTTCCTGGGACCCCGCAGCTGCATCCACTTCCTTTCCTAGCTGGAACACGCCAGGCAGGGACCCTGTTTTCCCTGTTCCTTTGTCCTATGTCCCCACCTCCGCCTTCGGCTCTTCTCCCAGGTCTCATTCTCTGTAATCAATACGCCAGCTGCCTGAACGACCTACCTTTGCTGGCACCTGCTGTGTCCATCTGCCAGACCACATCTCTTTGCTTATTGCTTTTGTCTGCCTCTGGTGACAAGATACAAATCCCACAAGGCAAAGGTTTTGCCTGTTCTGAGCACTGCCATGCCTGAGCAGTGTCTAGCACAGGAAAGCTCCTTGTGAGTGTTGTTGAGTGAAGACATAGATGAATGGGGCATGGCATGAAGGAGACCCAGAAGACTAGGTAGCCCTCGTTTAGATACTGTTGAGACGATTGCTTCACATCTTCCCGGTCCGGTTCCTTTCATATGTAAAATGAAGGGGTGATAGGCATTCTGCCATTCTCACTGCTCAGGATTAAATGAAAACAAATATTTATGTCCTTGTTACGGCATATCGTACACACATGAAATAACTTTTAATTGTACTCGTTCGAATCAGGAGAAGAGAAAAGGAGAGAACATAGACAACCCAGCTGAGTATTCTGCTGTCTGTCTGCAGGCTAGGGCTTTCCTTGGGAGCCTTTACAACACCACCGATGCTTGCTAAAGTTTTAAATGTTTCTGTTTTCTTGTCAGAACGATAATGTGGGTAGCTGGCTACAGAATTCATTCGTGAGTATGTGGAGCTTTCCACTGAACTTTACAACCATTCGAATGAATTTGTAATTTCCAAGAAGAATCAAGAATTATTCCACAGACTAGTAATTCTGAAACAAAAAAATCTGCATTTGAAATGATCAAGTGACCTACTTACATAACCCACCTTCCTCCCTCCACCTCACTCGTTACCTTTGTGTGATCTGAAGTGTGCTGGAGGCAGAAGGCTTGTGGTGAGGGAGTTTACCACAACCACCCAGTGAGGAAAAAGTGTGAACCTGTGTGGGCCATCCAGTGGCAGAGCAGCGTGGAGGCTCAACGGCTGAGGGTCGAGGTCCACACTGAAGACGAGGCACTCCGAAATTGAAGAGGAAGATTCTGTGGTTGCCGGTGTGAGAAGCAAAAAGTGACCCCGTTACTGGTAAGTCTTCCTTTGCCTTGGCGTTGAGAAAGCTTGGGTTTCTTTATAAACGTCACTCTTTGTAGGCAAACAAAAAGTGATGGCAGTCGTGCACGTGTGCTTAGATTGCATTGATCGGGCCAGAGGGAAGAGCCGTGGCGAGGGCTGTGCTTCCTGTGCACGGTAGAGTCCTGCAGAGATGTCTGTCCGAGGTGCTACCTGTGTGGCACCAGCCGTGAGGCCGTTCTCGGGGCCCCAGGGCCCCCCACAAGACTCAGGGTCTATGCAAGACACAGTACTGATCTTGATCACATAGTGCCCTGAAGTCCAGTGGCCAGCCCTTGACCAAGGACCCTCACATGGCAACGCAGGGCTGTGGCAAGGAGTCCAGTGGCTTCGTGGAGGGGCAGCCCTGTGTTTGAGGCACAGTTAGAAGAAATACAGTGGCTACAAACCCAAGCAGGCACACCGTGCTACAGGGCCGGGCACCGCGGAAAGAGGAGGGCTGGCCCTGGGGAGGTGGGAGGGGGCCGGGAGGGGAGGACGGGTGAGGAGGGACAGGGACAGATCCAGGAGGAGGAGGTTCTGTGAGGGCCCCCGGGGCTGAGGAAGAAGGGAGTCGGAATCTGGGGTGCCTCTGTGGGGTGCCATGGCCTGCCCGAGTCACCTGAGGGCTCCTGGGGCTCGCACTCCTCAGCACAAGTTCCCTCGTGGAAGTGACAAGTGTGCACCGCTCCCCGGGACTGTGTCAGGCGGACACGCTGTTACTATGACGGCCGTGGTGTGTCCTGGGGCCGCGCGTGTCCTCTGTGACTTACCTGGAAATCTCTGACCTAATAATACCATGTTCTAAGACAGTCAGAGAAAGAGGAAATGAGCAGAAAAAGAGACTTGGCCGCAAAAAATAGATGCCACAGCCCTGTCCTCCCCTGTGCTCCTCTCCCAGGGGACTCTCTCAGGTGCATCTTCAAATTCACCAAACCTTATTTTAGGCACACTTCTGATAAATAGGATGATCCGGTTTCCTACCGCAGGGCAGAAAGCTGAGACGGGAATAAGAACTGCAGTCAGCCTGGGGGGGGGGGCTGCGTAGCCGAGGGCCGCCGCCCCGGGTTTGCTTGGGGCCCTCGAATGTAGCCACACTGAGGCAAGGTCGGGGTTATTCCGTGCTGTGGCCACACGAGAGGCTCCCAGCCTGAAACTTGGCTCCATGGGGGTTGAGGAGGAGGACAGGAAGGTGCAGGAAAGGTGGTGCAGGGTTTACCCACGAAGCCTCCCACGACGAAACATTTATGGTGTTTCAACACTCTCCTCCTCCTCCTCCTCCGAGGGCGAGCTAGGGAAGACTTTGCTAAGGGTCAGGGCTAGGTCACGCCACAGACCACAGGTGACAGGACAAGAGGCACAGCTCGGACTCCGAGGAGAATGGGACATTGGTGGCTCTCGCTTGTCTTCCTGGCTATTGGGGAGCGTGGATGTAAGAACCTTGGTTCAAAGCACACCCAGGCCAGCATCGAGTGATAGAGCGCCGGGCTTGAGAGGAAAAGCCAAGTGAGAGCACAGAGGCCCGTGGTCCAGCTCCAGGACTGGCACGACAGAAAACCAGGCGAGGAGTGTGTAGCGAGAGAGGGGAGTGCCCGAGGTCACACTGGCTCCTGTCATTCTGTGGACGCTGGGTAGAGGGGCGAGGCTGCATGGAGGACAGGGGCCCGGGGAGGGAGCTGCAAGCCTGGCAGTCATGCAGCAGCCTGTCTGCGCGGGGACTGCCCACAGCCCGGGGCGCAGAGGACCTAGAACCCACCGTGGGTGGCTTTCGAGCAACTTCTGCATCTTCGCCCAACCCCATCTCCTCTGTTCCTCTGTGGGCTCAGAGGCCCGAGGCGCTCAGCTCCTCATCCCCCGCCATCTTGCTGGCCAGTGGAGATCTAGCCGTAGCCGTCAGAGGTAAGCCTCGCCGCTGCTCGGGCGTGGTCTGCCGCTCATCCAGGGGACAAGTTCAGAGACAAGCATGGCGTGGGGGGAGATGGGGTCTCTGCTTCCTCCTCAGGCCTGCAGGCTCTGCACATGGTGTGGACACCACAGAGGGCAACGAATGCACAGTGGCCTGGTCTTCCTTCCAGGGCACAAACCTCCATCGGAAGGGATCTGGCCATGTTAGGGGGTGGCTGAGCCCTGAGCAGCTGGCTGCTGTGACAGCCTGGGGCTCTGAAACCACCTCTGGCCTTTCCCACCCAACACATGGGGCCGCATCTGGGTCACTGAGCCATGCAGTACCTGAGTGGAGATCCCAGGCCCTTTGCTTGTCTTCTGTTAATACCTACCATGTCCTCAAGGGAGGTTTTAAACACAAGTTTTTTCTTGGCTGGTCCCGGGGCTTGAACTCAGGGCCTGAGCACTGTTTCCTAAAGCTTTTCCACTTGAGTCACAGCTCTCCTTCTGGGGTGTAGTGAGAGATGAGTCTTGTGGGCTTGCCTGGGCAGGCTCGCCTTGCACGACCCTCAGATCTCAGCCTGCTGGCCTGGGTCTGTGAGCTCACCTGCTGCTTCTGTGTTCACCCACTGTGGCGCCTTGAAGTGAGTCTAAGGAAAGCCAGTCCCACTGGAAGTGGGTTCCAGAGCCGCTGAGCCGGTATCATCTCGGTCTACACTACTGTTGCTCCATTTCCCTGAGTCAAAGCAGGTCCTGCACCTGCGGCCAAGAGCCTTTCCTGCGTGTCCCATCTCCGCCCTGCAGCCAAGCTGCAGGCTCCTGGGAACTGACGACAGGTAGGACCAAGGCCGGGCTGTCGACACCAGGCACCGTGCCAGCAGTGGGCCTGGCACCACAGGCAGAGGCCACTCCGGGGCAGAGCACCGTTGCTCATGGTACAGACAACCACACCACACCCAGGTGCCTCCCAGGATCCTGGGAGGGAGGGAGGCACCTCCTCGAGTTCCAGGCAGCAGGGCAATCCGTCTCCCCGCACGTCTTCCGGCCCAAGCTTCTCTTTCAGGTCGGCTGAGATCAAACCATCCTTTCCCCTTGCCGGGCTCTCGTCATGGCTCAGTCTTCCCCTCGGTTACCTGCTAACCCCAGCATCCACTCCTGGTGTCACGGTTTCTCCCTCTCCATTAGGCGAGCCCTTACCTGCAGGGTCTTTCAGTCCCTGTGTCTCCATCCCCTGGGTCTCTGCGTCTCCCCGGGTCTGTGCATCTCTGTCCCCACCCACAACTATTCCTGAAGTCAGGCATGGGTCAGGGTACACGTGGACAGCGAGTGTGGCATTGGCCCTGGCTGCACAGGCACAAGCAACACAATGTTACTCACGCCTGCCGCCCTCCCTTTGCTCTGTCTGGGAATTCTGACTGCATCTACAGCCCCCTCATTCTCTCCACTTCTTCCCAAAGAGAACGCTTCCCCAGACCTCAGGTCAAGTGTTCTTCTCAATGTTGTGAGGGGAGGGAGCAGACACCCAGTCCGTTTCTGGCCTCAGAGTCTCCCCTCCATCTTCCCCTTTCCTTCCTCAGTATCCCAGCAGTGGCTTTTTGAGCCCCTGACGTCTGGCCGCCCTCTGTCTCTGGCACCCACCTGGCCTCTATACCCAGGTAGAAGCTCTCAGTGCACCTTTATCATTGCAGCCTCCCTTCTTGCAGCTGCTCGTAGGGATCTGTAATACGAACCATAAAGTTGCCCTGGCCTCAAGCCCGTGCAGAAGGACGCTCCATGGCTTGCCCTCTCCCGTGGATACTGGCTCTTCTGAATCTGAAGTCATGCTGGGAATTGCCCAGGCAGACACACACACACACACACACACACACACACACACACACACACACACACACAAAATGAAGCTCATTTTTTTTCCCCTGAGACAGAGAGTTGGGGGTTAAATACACGCGATTTGATTGTGTCACTTGTGTTGTGGATTGGTGCCTTAAGCTCCCATTTGTTCCTGTAACTTTTCTTCTATGGAGAAATAAGTGGATTAGAAATGTTTCCAGTTCCTTATTTCTGTTCAGAGAAGAAACCTGGCATTGTTTTGATTTTCCCTGCGCTAGTTCCTGGTTGAGATTTTGGAGTCTCTCCTGAACATGGCTTCCTCAGTCTCATCCCGGCGTAGCGTCAGGCTCGGTTCTCTGGAGAGATGCCTTATTTGTCCAGGCTCTGCTCTTCTCTGCAGTAGCATGGAGAGCCCTGGGGACGTGGAGAGTTCCTGCAACTGTCAGGGTGCCAAGGTGGGGCGCAGGAGCCCCAGGGGGATCCCTGGCACCCTTCCGAGGCACTGCTTCACCCCGTGTGCACGCCTGCCCTCTGCGTCACTCCTCTCCTGGCACACCAAGAATTTTCTAGAAATTTTCTCCCTGATGCCTAAGTGGCGCCGCTCCACCCTGGCTCACACTCTGCCCCTGGTGTGTGTTTTTGCCCTCTCCCCTGCTTCAGCATTCCTGGCCCTTTTCTCGGACAAGGCCATCTCAGATGGTCTGGGACGCCTCCCTCCTTCCAGAGGCTCACCAGTGTCTTGTGGGCCTACGTTTATCCTCCCACCTCCCTTGAAGGCAGGTAGTAGGAAGGCAACGTCTAAGCATCTCAGGAGTGGTGCGTGGCATGTAGTAGGACTGTGGGAAAGCAATGTGAACAGGCCAGGCCAGGCTGGTGTTCTGATTATGGAGGACATTCTTCAGTCTGGGGCACAGCTCCCAAATTCATAGCTCTCACAACTTGAAATGTGGGAGGTAGGCTAAGTGTCAAACAGATTTCAATTGTACAAAATCTATCTTTGCACCTCCTGAGAAATTTGTGGGCATGCACTTCTTGTAAAAGCAGCACTGGTTGTTTCTGAGGGGGGTCTCACTTCCTGCCTGGGCTCAAGCCTGGAACATGACCCAGCGTAGCTGGCAGGACAGAAACAAACCACGGAGCCCAAGCTGCTAATTGAAAAAGGAGTCTTTCATCTATACCTGGTCTGACCTCAAACTGTGACCACATGATCTCAGCAGGATTGCAGGCATGGGTCGTGGGCACCTGGCCTGACACACATGTTAACACTCCTCATGTCTGTGACAAGAATTAATACTGCTGTCCTTGGTTTTTGCTCTGAAGGAAATTTCCAGGTTGAAAATTGCTCGTACAAAATGCACCACGCATTCTGTGTACCCTGCGTGTCTGCAGAGATGTTCAGCGAAGTCCTAAACTTGAGGGATTCATTTTCAATGTGAGTGTGATCCGAGAAGACCTCTGGTGCAGGGCATTTTCTGGTGAGATTAAAAATAAAATGAATCTGAGCTTCCTCGGGGAGGTGTGTGCTTTGGACTTCTCTCTTCCCTCTGAGGTACAGAGGGGACCGTGCACAGCAGTCCCTCCAAACACCCCCGCTGCCAGGAAACCTTCCCAGCCTGGTCACAGGGGTTCACACCCAAGGTACCTACCTGTCTTGGGGAGCAGGGAGGAGGGCTGGGGGGAGCTGGGGTCTCCGCCTCCCTACCTCTGGGTGGTGCAGCTCTGACTCTTGATTTCCAGGAGAGGAAGTGAGATCTGGGCTCCTCTGTCCCCAGCCCTCTCGTGTGGCTGCTTGGGACTGTGTCCCAGTACGCCATGGCTACGTTTCGTATTCTGTTTTGGTTCTCAGCCAAGTCAAGTCTATTTCATTCAGTTTTCTCCAGCAGGCCATCTCCAGGGCTGATGTTTCACAAGAGACTGCCTTTCTCACTGCACGCAGAGGCAGGAGGGGCCCTGGTAGGAAAGATGAAGTTTCATGGTGAGACCTGGTCTCCTGTGGACCTGGTCTCCTGTGGACCTGATGGTCCTGGTCTCCTGTGGTCCTGGTCTCCTGTGGTTCTGGTCTCCTGTGGACCTGATCTCCTGTGGACCTGGTCTCCTGTGGTCCTGGTCTCCTGTGGTCCTGGTCTCCTGTGGACCTGGTCTTTGTGGACCTGGTCTCCCATGGACCTGGTCTCCTGTGGTTCTGGTCTCCTGTGGTCCTGGTCTCCTGTCATCCTGGTCTCCTATGGTCCTGGTCTCCTGTGGTCCTGGTCTCCTGTGGTCCTGGTCTTCTATGGTCCTGATCTCCTGTGGACCTGGTGGTCTGTGGTCCTGATCTCCTGTGGTCCTGGTCTCCTGTGGTCCTGATCTCCTGTGGTCCTTGTCTCCTGTGGTCCTAGTCACCTATGGTCCTGATCTCCTGTGGTCCTGGTCTCCTGTGGTCCTGATCTCCTGTGGACCTGGTCTCCTGTGGACCTGATCTCCTGTGGTCCTGTTCTGTGGTCCTGGTCTCCTGTGGTCCTGGTCTCCTGTGGTCCTGGTCTCTTGTGGTTCTGGTCTCCTGTGGTCCTGGTCTCCTGTGGTCCTGGTCTCCTGTGGACCTGGTCTCCTGTGGACCTGGTCTTTGTGGTCCTGGTCTCCCGTGGACCTGGTCTCCTGTGGTCCTGGTCTTCTATGGTCCTGATCTCCTGTGGACCTGGTGGTCTGTGGTCCTGATCTCCTGTGGTCCTGGTCTCCTGTGGTCCTGATCTCCTGTGGTCCTTGTCTCCTGTGGTCCTAGTCACCTGTGGTCCTGATCTCCTGTGGTCCTGGTCTCCTGTGGTCCTGATCTCCTGTGGACCTGGTCTCCTGTGGACCTGATCTCCTGTGGTCCTGTTCTGTGGTCCTCGTCTCCTGTGGTCCTGGTCTCCTGTGGTCCTGGTCTCCTGTGGTCCTGGTCTCCTGTGGTCCTGGTCTCCTGTGGACCTGATCTCCTGTGGACCTGATCTCCTGTGGTCCTGGTCTCCTGTGGACCTGGTCTCCTGTGGTTCTGGTCTCCTGTGGTCCTGGTCTCCTGTGGTCCTGGTCTCCTGTGGACCTGGTCTCCTGTGGACCTGATCTCCTGTGGTCCTGTTCTGTGGTCCTGGTCTCCTGTGGTTCTGGTCTCCTGTGGACCTGATCTCCTGTGGTTCTGATCTTCTGTGGTCCTGGTCTCCTGTGGTCCTGGTCTCCTGTGGACCTGATCTCCTGTGGTCCTGTTCTGTGGTCCTGGTCTCCTGTGGTTCTGGTGTCCTGTGGACCTGATCTCCTGTGGACCTGGTCTCCTGTGGACCTGGTCTCCTAGGTCCTGGTCTCCTGTGGACCTGGTCTCCTGTGGTCCTGGTCTTCTATGGACCTGGTCTCCTGTGGTCCTGGTCTCCTGTGGTCCTGGTCTCCTGTGGACCTGGTCTCCTGTGGTTCTGGTCTCCTGTGGACCTGGTCTCCTGTGGTCCTGGTCTCCTGTGGACCTGGTCTCCTAGGTCCTGGTCTCCTGTGGACCTGGTCTCCTGTGGTCCTGATCTCCTGTGGTCCTGGTCTCCTGTGGACCTGGTCTCCTGTGGTTCTGGTCTCCTGTGGACCTGGTCTCCTGTGGACCTGGTCTCCTGTGGACCTGATCTCCTGTGGTCCTTGTCTCCTGTGGTCCTAGTCACCTGTGGTCCTGATCTCCTGTGGTCCTGGTCTCCTGTGGACCTGGTCTCCTGTGGTCCTGATCTCCTGTGGTCCTGGTCTCCTGTGGTCCTGGTCTCCTGTGGTTCTGGTCTCCTGTGGTCCTGGTCTCCTGTGGACCTGGTCTCCTGTGGTCCTGGTCTCCTGTGGTCTTATCTCCTGTGGTCCTAATCTCTTGTGAGTCCTTGCCTCCTGTAGGTCCTGACCTCCTGTGAACTTGGTCTCCTGTGGTCCTGGTCTCCTGTGGTCCTGTTCTCCTGTGGACCTAGTCTCCTGTGGTCCTGGTCTTCTATGGACCTGGCCTCCTGTGGACCTGGCCTCCTGTAGGCAGTCCTTGTTGCTTCCACCACAGCAAGGAATGAAGCCTTGGGCACAGGAGGAAGGAGAAGCAGATTCAGGGTGGGGAGAGGAATCCTGGCTTTCTTCCTCTAGGATGATGGTTGCTCTAAGGGCTGGAGGCTAGCCCTGGAGCCCAGGAAAATCCCAGCCTGGGAGACCTAGTGAGGCAGGACTCCCACTGAAGGAGGACTGGGTAGCTGTGGGCATGGGGCGGCCTCTGCCTCACCTCAGAGAAAGGCCTTGCAGGTGCAGGAGGAGAACAGGAGGATGTGCTGCTCTGCCAGGAGGGCTGGCAAGCTGGGCAAGGGGCTGAGTAAGTCAAGACTGGTGGGCTGTGCTGTGCTGGGCCAGACACTGGGCCAGTGGTAGGGACGCAGGCAGAGACCCCTGGGAGTGAAAGTGTGCCACCAGCCACAGTCCACGCAGGCTCAGCAGAAACCTTCAGCATTTCCTGAGCCTGGCTTTGTGGCAACCCAGGTGTGAATTTCTTGCCTTTTTTTTTTTTAACTAGTTGCCGCTAAAGCTGGGTGTCCTCAGAGTCCCTCCATTGCTTCCCCAGTGACAGGGCTGCGGTTGTGGCCTGCCTCCTTCATGGAACCGAGCCCTGGGCTCAGGGATTCAGCCTTCGACCCTGGCTGGTGTTTCTGGAGAGCCTGTGCTCCCGCACGCTCCTACCCGCTCCCTGCTCTGTCCTCTGTCTCACAGCATCCAGGGCGGCAGCTACTGTGTGCTTGTTTCCCTGCAGCAGGGAAGTGTGGCCTGGGGTCTGTGTCTTTGCCTGGCTGCACACGGGAAGCTGCAGGGCCGAGCTGGCTCCCATGCCCTTAGCCTGGAGGGTTGTCGGCCTGGGCGGGAGGCTCACGAGGTGTCCGCACTCCCAGAAGACTTAGTTTGTGCAGGAACCTCCCCACACATGGAAACCACTCAGAGACTCGGAAACCACAAAGCAAGCTCTCCCTCTCCCATGCCATTGCCACTTCTTTGCTGTGGATTCCAGGAAGCCAGATGTGTTTTCATGTGATTATTTCATGACAAATGGGATGCACATGGTTAACCATTTGCATCTGAGGAGAGAGGCGTTGCCTTTAAGTAGGAAGTGGTAATTCAGCAACTTGGGAAATCCTGGCCTCTCCACCACTGCAAATCTCAGGTGGGAAGGCAGGCTTCTTGCTGGTGGTCGGAGAGCCTGGCCCACCCAGGGGACCAAAATAATCGAGGTGACATGGATCATCACAGCTGAAGTGAGTGGGCGGGCCCCTCCTCGGTAGGTGTCGGGGTGCAGGCGCAGGTCCCTGGCTCCCCACTGG
The DNA here is from genome assembly GCF_031878675.1 of Megascapheus bottae. Lineage (NCBI taxonomy): Eukaryota > Metazoa > Chordata > Mammalia > Rodentia > Geomyidae > Megascapheus > Megascapheus bottae. Next base: position 1,733,642 of record NC_143516.1, on the reverse strand, counting down.
GTAGGTGGTGGGGCTGGTGCATCAGCTCTGCTTATATCTCACTGGACTCTTCACTCTGCTAAGCACTGGTCCTGTGGCTTCAGACAAGAGTGTGTTTCCCAGAAGCTTCTTCCTCAGAGGGCACAGAGAGGTTTTGCCCTCACAGGGGAGTGGGGCTGTGGGCTGAGTGTGCAGAGACGCCACTCTGGGGCTGGGGTTGGCACGGAGCCTCCAGGTGCCAGCAGGGTACCACCAAGGTCCCCAGTCCTGGACACGGAGCATTATTCAACCAGGCACCCACAGTGTTTCTGGAGAAAGTGAGACATGTTTAGGGGCAGGAGGTAAGGACAGGGCAGTGGGTGCAGCCAGGCGAGCCGAGGCTGGGTGGGAGTGTGTAGAGGGCTGCTTCAGGGAACAGATGGGCTGGAAATCCTGATTCAAGCCAGTATGGTGGAGGCAAAGCTCTGAAATGACCGTGATCATGAAGCCACAGCCAGGACCCTGAGAGTGGATGCCAAGACCGAGCCCCGGGCCACCTCCAAGCAGGGTAGAAATCCATACCAGAAGGAAAGAGCAGATGGCGAGGCTTAAGTTCAGCTACTCTTGAAGTGGCTAAAGATTTAATTTCTGCATAAAAAAACAGAAAATATAACTGGGCGTGGTAGCACTGACTTGCAACCTCCGTGCTCAGGATGCAGGAGAACGGAGACTTAAAGCCACCCTCCTTTGTATTGTTAGATCTGTTCTAAAGAACAAAACGAAAGGAAGAAAACAAAAAGTGAGCTTCCAAACTAGTACAAAGAACCAACACACACACACACCCCGATAGGCAAATTGCTGGAAAAAACCTTAACCACCTCAGTCAAAAGCAGAAGGAAGCTGGAGGACAGTTTCAGTCCCCTGACATTCATAAAAACTCTCCAAGCTAGTTTATATGTGATTCAAATGAACTTAGAACATAACACTGAAGTAAGAGAACGGCTGTACAGATTTCACGGCACTCGAGTGATTCCTGGTGGGGAAAGCTGTGGATTGGCGAGCGGGGGCCCAGCGGGAGTGAGGCGGCTGCTGGCAGTCTCAGACGAGTTGTGTCTTCTCCTCTGCAAAGCAGGTGAGGGTCTGCCTGAAATGATCCCGATGAGGCCAGAGGGGAAGAGAGGTAAAGTAGTACCTGAGCACACAGCGCAGGACTAAAACTTAATTCCACTCCAGGCACATAGGAACCACAACGTGCAGGTCTGTTTGCAGACATCAAAACCCGTGCATAGACTTTACATCTATACATGCAGGCCCATACACTATTCATGCATGCATGCACACATATATACAGTTGCATGAACGTCCATACATCTACCAGTGCATACACACCTATAAAATGACAGGTACCCACACACACATGCATGGACAAAAGTACCCATGCACACAAAAGACACATATGTACATGTGTACCATTGAACATTTATACATACATACTCATTTAGGTTTTTTTGCTCCTTGTCTTGCAAAGCTCAAAGTAAACACAAACCAGAGATCTGATTTTTTTATTTTTGGTACTGGGGCTTGAACTCAGGGCCTACGTGCTGTCCCTGAGCTTTTCTGCTCAAGGCTAGCCCTCTGTTGCTTCGAGCCTCATTGTCACTTCCAGTTTTCTTGTGGTTAATTGGATATGAGTCTCGCAGGGATTTTCCTGCCTAGGCTGGCTTTTAACTGCGGTCTTCAGATCTCAGCCTCCTGAGTAGCTAGGATTACAGGTGTGAGCCACCAGTAAAATTAGAATTTTCTAATTTATTTGAACATGCTTTTAAACTTTGCGTTAAGTATTTTACACTGAAATTTTTGTGCTGTTTTCTTCGCTGGTAATACTCTGATAAACATTCCTGCCATTTTCTCCGCTATGTCTCTGAGCTGTGCCTTGGTGAGAGGCGGACAGTGGTGTTGAAGGCTCTTCCTGCTATTTCAGTAACCTCCCTCCCTCCCCCTCTCTGTCTCTTTCTGAGTTACCTCTCTCTTCCTCTCTCTCTCTTTCTTTCTCTCTTTCTGTGTCTATTTCTCTCTGTCTCCATCTGTCTCTCCCTCTCCCTCTTCCTCTCTCCCCTCTCCTCCCTCCCTCTCTCACTCTTCTCTTCCTCCCCTATCTTCCCCTGCTCACCAGTCCTGGGGTTTGAACTCAGGGCCTGGGCACTGTCCTTGAACACTTTTTCCTCAAGACTAGTGCTCTGTCACTTGAGCCACACCACCACTCCTGGCTTTTTTTGTTATGTGGTACCAAGGGATTGAACCCAGGGCTTGGTGCATGCTAGGCCAGCACTCTACCACTAGGCCGCACTCCCGGCCCTGGGCTGCCTCTTGGCCCTGCCCACTCTGGTCCATCTCTGAGTTTGTCCGTGGCTGACTGGCACCCGCCAGCAGAGGCGCTGCCTGTTGTTTCGAGGGCATGCGAGTCACTGTTCTTTCTCTCTGGATGCATTCACCATTAGCTGCCCCTTCCTGACCGCATGTCCTTTTGCTTATTATTCTCAATCAAATGGCTCGAGGAAACCACATCCTTGTGCACCAAACGTTGAAGCTAACTTGTCTTTCTTTTTTTTTTTTCCCCCCCCAGTTTTGGGGCTTAAACTCAGGGCCTGGGCACTATCCTTGTACACTTTTTGCTCAAGGCTGGCGCTCTGCTACTTGAGCCACAGCGCCACTTCTGGCCTTTTCTGTGTATGTGGTCCTGAGGGCTTTGTGCAGGCCGGATGAGCACTCTACCCCGGGCCTGCCCCTGGCCCTGAGCTACATTTTGATAGTGTGTAGACTTGAGTTTTTCCAAAGGTAGCACTTTCTTTTCCTGTGTGGGGTGGTGTGGAATGTAGGCGGGGGTGACTCCGCTCCCCCCCTCCCCCGACCCCCGTGACTCATCTGATAGCGTGGCCTGTGCGTGTGGCTTCAGGCCTTCCACGCCAAAACCATGTCAGAGTTTCCTAACCATCAGCTGCTTCTGAAGAAGGACGGAAGCAGAATTCTAGGACATCTCCCCACAGAAGCTGGTACGGGAGCGGGAGGACTAGTGGGGGGATGGAGTGGGAGGGGGGAGTGCGGGGGGGGGGCTCGGCAGGCCTGGTGCCATGGAGCCTCGCAGTTTCTGAGCACTGTGCAGTGTGTAAGACAGTTTACAAGGTCCTCACCGAGGCCCCCAGCCCATTACAGAACCTGGTGCACGCGCAGTCTGCCGCAGCCCTCTGAGTGCCCGGGCACCAGCCATGCTGTGGAGCGTGCCTGCCTGTGGCGTGCCCGGCCCTGCTCACCGCCCCCCGCAGGTTTAAAGGATCTTCCTCACCCGGGGTCAACCCGCCATGTGCTGGCCACTTGCACATAGCCATCTTTCCAAAGACAAGCTCTGAGGCGTGGCTGTTCTTTCTAGCTGCTTCTCTCGGCAGGAGCACTGCTCCAGCCCTGAGGCAGGGAAGCCCGGCTCCTTGTCAGGCTGTTTTCTTCCATAGCATCCTGGGGTCTTTTCCACACAGCAGCCAAGCTGGAGCGGCTGCACACGGACTGGCGCTGACTCCATTCTGAGCTTGGTAGTGCTGAGGATGCAGCTGCAAGCATCTGTTCTGATTGGTTGATTGATTGATTCTTGTGTCAGTCCTGGGGCTTGAACTCAGAGCCTGGGCACTGTCGCTGAGCTTTGGCGCTCAAGGCTACCGTTCTACCACTTGAGCCACAGCTCTACTTCTGGCCTTTTTGGTGATTAGCTGGAGTTAAGAGTCTCATGGCCTTTTCTGCCTGGGCCGGCTTTGAACCATGACTCTCAGATCTCAGCCTCCTGAGTAGCTAGGATTCCAGGCGTGAGCTATGGTGCCCAGCTTAACATCTGCTGTAACAGCCCGCCTTGACTGAACTCCATGTGGGCTTGCTATTGCTTCCATAAAGTTCGTAGCTCACAGTGCAGAGTACCTTTCAGTCCTGAATTCTGACAGGTCTTGAGAGCTGGCAGACGGAAGCCATATTCCTTTCTTTGCCTTCCAGGACTGCTCAGTGCAGCTCATCTGTTTTTAAGTGTGAAAATTGTAGCAGATGGTAGCAGGTTGAGGAAAATGAGATGGAAGCATTGTTAGATTGTTTTCCGATAGATGGTTGAGCTTGCCAGTTCTGGTGAACTTTCTACTAAATTAGATGCTTGAAATTCCTGCTCTTGCCAAGCTTTGAACCTGTGGAGTTGACGATTTAAATTCAAATGTAGGATCTTTGATTTCCTCTATTGAACTTTATCAGTTTAGCCCTCACCCACTGTTGGAGCCTGTCCAGAGATTTAGGACATTGATTCTGCCCTCCAGCTATGAAACGGCCCCCGGGACTTCCGGCCCCCTTCTTCCTTGATGGACAATGGGGCAGGGCTCAGCTGAGATGAGACGGAATGGTGCCGGGAAAGCCTGTCCTGGCTGCCTGAGAGCAGGGCCTCTGGGTCAGTCCCACACCAACGAGCCTCACAGGGCACGGCTGGCGTCCCGCTGCCCCTGGGCCTGGTGGGAGTTCCGCACCCTGAGCACTTTCAGATTTCAGATTCAGTCACAGGTTTGCAGCGCTGGCCACACCTCCCCCTCCGCCGTCTGGGGCCGGGCAGCCAAGGCTGGGGACCGGGGTGGTGATGCACCCTCGGCACCCCGGGGCCAGGCCCGGATCCCCTCACGGCACACCTCAGTCCTCCTGCTGGAGGCGGTGCTCACCGCCCCGTCTCTGCAGGTCACTTCTGACTTCTGATTTTTTTTGCCCTCTGGATATCACTGGTCTCCTTTGCCAGACATGGGTAGCCTCACTCAACACTCGTCCTGGGGCTTGAACTCAGGGCCTGGGCACGGTCCCTGGGCTGCTTTAAGCAGCTCAAGGCTAGCACTCCTCCACTGGAGCCATAGCACCACTTCTGTCCTTTTCCATTTATGTGGCACTGAGGAATCAAATGCAGGGCTTCCTGCATGCTAGGCCAGCACTGTGCCACCAGGCCAAACTCCCAGCCCTCTGAATATTTTTGAAGTAGAAAGAACCAGAAGAGAGCTAAGAAGCATCGCGCTCTCGTTTAGAGCGCGTGGCGAGTCTTTGAGCTGTGCCTTGTGCTCAGGGATGTCTCGGGTCACAGCAGAGGCTTAGGGCAGTGGCTGGCTGTGGTCTACCCAGGAGGTGGGTGGCCTCGACACCGTGAAAGTCCAGCAGGAGGTTGGCAGTGGGGTGACGGCGAGTCAAGGCAGCTGATAAAAGGCAAGAAGTCTCTTAATTGCAAAGCCAACTGGGTGTGTTAATGGCAGGGAGGTAAGAGCCACGTCTTGTTTCTCCAGGCTGATAGTTGCTGTTCAAGGCCAAAGTCAGGGGCCAATTTGTGTCCAGGACCTTTTTATGTGTGGTGACCCAGATGCCAGCATGCCGCCCATATGACTTCCTAGAAGGGTGTACGTCATTTTGTGGTGAAAACGGTGGTTTGGGCAGGCTGAAGCCTTGCAGCTAAAGAGTAAACTTGAACAATCTTTTTTGTTGAGAGCACTGCTTTTAACCACAGCCTTAAGTTTACCCCTCTCTGGCACCACACACGGTGACACCAATGGGCTCGCTTCATTTCTCCTAAGAGAAAGCACTGACCTCTGGAGGGGGGGACTGTACAGAGCATGAGTTTCTGCCTGCGCTTCTGCTTGGAGAGATTTTGACTCAGTAGGGTCTCCCTGTGTATCGATCAAAGCCTATTCTTTTTCTAATACCACCTTCATTTCATGAAGGACGGCAATATGGAGCCAGCTATGTCTGGGCAGCCAGGTTCTATGCCTGGTTGTCTGAGGATTGCAGGCTGCCACAGTGGACTCCAGCCATTGCGATAGAACAGCCTGGGCGTTTACAGAGGAGCCTGGGAAGGCTCACGCTGAGAAGGGCAGGGCCGTGAGGTCCAGAGAGGCAGCGCTGTCCTGGGTCACACCTGTAACTGCAGCCGTTGGCTTTCCCCCTCCTCAGCATCCTCCCTCACCTGCGGTCACCTCTGCTGCTGAGCCCGCTGCTGCGGACCCACCGGACCCACCGGCCGTCCCTCCGCCTCAGGCCGCCGCGCCAGCCTGGGCCTGCCCTGACGCCATGGGCGAGGTGAGAGCCTGCTTTGTGGGCGGAGTGTGCCGCGTGTGCGTTCTGTGACCCGCGGGCCCCGCCAGTGCCAGTCTAGCTAACGCTCTGCTTGCCGTTCAGGATCTGCTGGGCTCCCTGGACCCTTTCTATCTGGTGGAGGATTACGCTGAGTGGAACAGCACGGGCACCCTGGATTACCTGAGTAATTACACACCCCCGGCCCCGTGCTCGCTGCGGGGTGTCAGGCAGTTCTCCCGCGTCTTCGTGCCCGTCACCTACTCCCTGGTGTGCGTCTTCGGCCTCCTGGGCAACGTGCTGGTGGTGGTGACCTTCGCCTTTTATAAGAAGGCCAAGTCCATGACGGACATCTACCTCTTGAACATGGCCCTGGCGGACATCCTGTTTGTGCTCACGCTCCCCTTCTGGGCCGTCAGCCACGCCCTGGGCGAGTGGGTTTTCAGCGGCGCGCTGTGCAAGCTGCTCAAGGGCATCTATGCCGTCAACTTCCACTGCGGGATGCTGCTGCTGGCCTGCGTCAGCGCCGACCGCTACGTCGCCGTCGTGCAGGCCACCAGCTCCTTCCGGCTCCGCGCCCGGGCCCTGGCGCACAGCAAGAGGATCTGCCTGGCGGTGTGGGCGCTGGCCGTCCTCATCTCCACCTCCACCTTCGCCCTCACCCAGAAGTACGTGGCCCAAGGCCAAGGCCGGCAGGTGTGCGAGGCCAAGTACCCGTCCTTCTCGCAGCCGGTGGCCTGGAAGCTGCTGGTGTTGGTGCTCGAGCTGCTCTTCGGCTTCTTCGTGCCGCTGGCGTGCATGGCCTTCTGCTACGCGTTCATCGTCAGGACCCTGGTGCAGGCGCCGAGCGCCAAGAGGCACCGAGCCGTCCGCGTGGTCATCGCCGTGGTGCTGGCGTTCCTCGTGTGCCAGGTCCCGCACAACGCCGTCCTCCTGGTGACGGCCGCGCACCTGGGCAGCCTGGACAGGCTGTGCAGCGGCGAGAGACTCCTGGGCTACGCCAGGAGCATCACCGAAGTCCTGGCCTTCCTCCGCTGCTGCCTCAACCCCGTGCTCTACGCCTTCATCGGCCAGAGGTTCCGCGGCTACTTCCTGAAGATCATGAAGGACCTGTGGTGCTCCAGGAGGAGGGGGGCCGCCGGCTTCCCCTGCGCCCGCGCCCACTCGGACAGCTGCGCGTCCAGGCAGACCAGCGAGATGGCCGACAACGACAACGCGTCGTCCTTCACCATGTGAGGTGCAGGGCGGAGGGGCAGAGTCCCACGGGACCCTGCAGACACGCGTGGGACTTAGGAACACATGTCCAGGGAAAAGCAGGGAGGAAGGAAGAGAGGGAGGGAGGGAATTCTGAAAACCAAACTCCAGCCTGCCCCAGGCCTCCACATATTGGTCCCGGAGTCTCCCGGGAGCTCTGCCCCACGAAGCAGGACCTGGCGTGGAAGGGGCGTGAATTACACACGACCATGAACATTTTCTGAAAACGCTTACGAAGTAAGCACTGTACAGCCCCAGCCCGATGGCTCCCACTCTGATCTCAGTGAAGAGGCTGAGAAGAGGAGGACCCAGGTTTGAGGACAGCCTGAGCACAAATGTTCACTGAGACCCCAGCTGGGGCAGGGAGCTCTGTGAGGCAAGGCTCTAGCCAATCCCCAAGACGTCAGCAGTGCATGGAATTCTACATAGCCAACAGACAAGATCACATAATGGCATTCGCGGGGAAGTGGATGAATCTAGAGCGAATCATGTTGAGTGAGATAAGTCAAGACCTAAGGAACAAAAGGCACATGGTATCCTTAATATGTGGCTATTAGATCCAAACAGTATAAGAGCGAGGACTTAATATTCAGGTACCCAAGGTCATGGACATGAACTTGGAAATATAAACATAACTACATAGACAAAAAAAATCTATGATGGGATATATACTCTATAGACATAATGCTATATAGATCCATATGTATCTATGACAGACAAACTCTCGGCTTAATTTTAATTATGTTCTAAAATCTATGTGCCAGTGATTGCATGTAGAATTTCCCTTCTTGAATTCTTGTTTGTTAAACATGACATTTGAAATATGATGTAAAAATCAGTGTTAATAAAATTTTTTTGTGTGTGAGTCACAGGACATGAACTAGGCCTGGGCGCTGTCCCTGAGCTCTTCAGCTCAAGGCTACTGCCCTGCCCTTGAGCCTAGCCCTACTTCCCATTTTCTAGAGGTTAATCGGAGATAAGAATCTCAGGTCCTTTTGTGCCAGGGCTGGCTTTGAACCTTGATTCTCAGATCTCAGCCTCCTGAGTAGCTAGGATTACAGGCATGAGCCACCACACCCGGCTACTAATTTTTTTTTTTTGACAGTCCTAGGCTTGATCTCAGGGCACTGTTCTTTGGCTTTCTTAAAGCAAGAGCTCTACCACTTGAGCCTTAGCACCACTTCCGGCTTTTTTCTATGTATGTGGTACCGAGGAATTGAACCTGGGCCTTCATGCATGCTAGGCAAACACTTTACCACTAGGCCAAACTCCTGGCCCAACTTTTTTTTTTTTTTAAAGTCAGCAGTGGAACTGAGGCTCAAGTGGAAAAGTGCTAGCTTTGAGCAGAAAGGCTCAGGGACAGTGACTGGCACAAAAAAGGGGGGGTGGAGGCATTGCTTGGAGTTCCTAATGTTTGAAAAGCCTGGAATTCAAATCCTAGCACCAAGAAAAAGAAAAAAAACAAAGAGAAATACTCCTGTAATTCAATTTAGATAAACAGTGTTTACTGTTGCTGCTTGTAAATAGCTAAATCTTTACCTGGGGTGGCACAGCCAATGCCAGGTTGTCCAAAAGCTGGGGAGAGAGACAAGCTGCCTGGAAAGCCCCTGGTAGCCATCAGCGGGCAGAGGCGCTTTCTCCCTGGAAGGGGCATCTGGGAGCTGCACTGGTGAGCTTGGCCTTGGAAGTCCTGCCGTCTGCTGAGACCAGGCAGAGACGAGGCAGCAGCTCCCTGTGGTATGGCTGGTAGCCCCAGGCTCAGCTGAGGATTTTTTTTTTTTTGCCAGTCCTGGGCTTGAGCTCAGGGCCTGAGCACTGTCCTTGGACTTTTCTCAAGGCTAGAGCTCTACCACTTCAGCCTCAGCACCACTTCCAGCTTTTTCCTGTGTATGTGGTACCGCGGAATCGAACCCGGGTCTTCATGCATGCTAGGCAACCACTCTACTACTAGGCCAAACTCCCGGCCCCTCAGCTGAGTTTTGAGCATGTTTAATAAATATTTGTCCAATGAATCATAACAAAACGAGTTTATTGTGCAGTGTAAAGCACTAAATGATTTAAATTTTTCCTATAAAGTATTTTTCAAGCAAAAGAAATCTTTGCGGAGTTAGTGAGTTTTCTGGTGGAGTTGGAAGATGGTGGCTAAGGATGAGGATGTCAAAGCCCTCCATGGAGTCTGGGAGTGGGGGTAAGAAGCATTCTGGCTTCCCCGAAGTTGCAGGTCCACGATGGAATCAGATAGGAATGGCTCTGACCTCGTAGAAGCTTTCCCGAACTCTGTTCTCAAGTGCTGCATGCGTGTGAGAAGACTGCGACACGGAGGCATTGAGAAGTGTGACCCAGCAAGAGCGCCTACACGCCCCGCCCTGACAGTGACATTAGCGGGGTTCGCCTGGGTCTCGCCAGCCCCCACTATGTCTCTTGATGCAGTGAAAAGAGAGGTGCTGAGATACAAAGTCTGTATTTTTTTAAGCAGTGCTTTAGGTTTGCAAAATCAGAGTGTCTGAGGCATGTGAAACAGGAATCACGTCCCAGCTTCAGTGTCTCCCCACAGCCCATCCCCCACGGTGTGGCCTTCAGGGCCTCTCCTGTCCTTACCTCTGCTCGTGGTAGATTCTAGGCATCCAGTCATCAGTGATGATGATCCCTGGTACCCGGGGGGGGGGGCCTGAAGGACCCTCAAGTGTGGCCAGTGGGGGTGCAGCACCCCTTTCTTCCGTGGAGAAGTAGGAACATGGTCGGCGCACTGCTGTGGCCTCCAAGAGGAAGAGCTTTATTTTGACTGATGGAATCATTGTCACTGGGTGCAGAAAAACATGGACTCCTCCGCATCCGTGTGTGCCAGCCGTTGCCTTTCTGGGGAATTACACGCAGTGAACTCAGTCCGAGCGAGCACACGTGCTTCCCTCCATTCTGAGACACTCGTTTTCCGGATATTCCACTGGTCAGGAGCGGTGACAGCGCTCGGCGGCGATCGGGGCCCAACCCTGCCTCCTTGGGCTGAGCCCCATGGGAGCCCTGCACCCCACTCCCTGGCCTGCTCCCCGAGTCTGCAGCCGGCCCCCAGGCTGCCCTGCCCTTCTCATGCAGTCCTGCAGCAGGGAAGACGTCCCCAGCCTGGGGACCCACATTGGCCATGCCCGAGGCGTCTCTGCCGCCCACTGTTGCCATGGTGACGAGCATCTTGCCCACCGAGGGTCAGGCAGGGAGGATAGGAGGCCAGCGAGGTGGCTTCTCACAGTGGAGGCCCAGCCTGTGCTGCCTCTCATCCCCGTCCCCCTCATATCAGCCGCCCCCCGCTCTCTGACAAGGAACCTGTCCACTCACCAGTCCTCCACCGGCCAAGGGAGGCAACACGAGCCCACAGATGGACGGCCAGCTGCCCTGTGTGACAAGAGGAGGAAGAAAGGGAGCCTCAACCAACGTGCAGAGTGGCAGCCCGGACCCTCCCTTCCCACAGTCCCCGTCCTCCATCTCATCCAGGCAACAGCCGAGGAGAACAGGGGCTTGCTCGGCGTCTTGCCTGCAAGCCTGTAGGTGCACAGGGGTGGGGGATGGGAGGGGTGGACAGGACAGCAGTCCAGGTGACCCCGGAAGGTAGCAATCCCTCCTCACAGATGTGAGATGCGGGGAAGTCAGACAGGCGGTCGTAAAGACCCCAGGGGTTTGCTAGACACAGGGGTGGACATAAGCCTCGGCCTGACCCAGTCTTTCGGGCATGTGCTTGTGTTCTTCCTCACGCGTGGGCTTCGTGTGGAGGAGGTGGGTCACAGGAGTTCAGCGGGGGGTGGAGGGGGGGCAGAAAATCCTTATTTACCAAATGTGTGACCTGCTAGGCTCTGGGCTCGACGTCTCATGGGCCGTTCCACTTATGTCTGGGGTGTTCCCGTGGTGGAGTATGGTCCTGGTTCACAGGCGGGCACAGTCAGAACGTGTCCCAGGGCACAGCACTAAGGAGAGGCGCTCAGGTGCCATCTTCTCCAGGCTCACCCCACTGTCACCCCAGTTCTCCACAGCCACTCACCCATGGCTGTCTCCTGGCTGCACATGAAGAGTGGGTTTCCTACACCTAGAACTGAATCTAGCAGCTGAGTCTCATAGGCTTCCTCCCCTGAGGCTGTGGTGTCACAGGGGGCAGAGGAGTCCCTGGGGGACAGGGCCAGGCAAGACTTCCCCAAGGACAACCTGGCCCACCAGGCTGGAAGCATAAGAACGGAGGGGCGAGGGGAGAATGGCCATGGCTTCTGGAAGCAAGGGCTGTGCTGTCCAGGCCGGGAGGACAGGCGTCTGGGGCGGGCTGGGGCCTCTGCGCCCCCACTGCTGGTCAGCAGAGAGTCCCTGTGGCATAATCCTCCCCACTCGCTGGCCTGGGTGGTGACAGACCTGGGCCAGAGGTCAGCCATGTCAGCGGCTGTGCGCTCTGCACGGTCAGGCCTGGCGTCCTGCAGCGGGACAGCATCACTGATGACTGCAGCCCGTGCCAGGGCATGGAGGAGCCCATGGCAGCGAGCAAGGCGCCAAGGTGAGGCTGAGCTTTCCACGCGGCATTCTAGGTTGAGCACGAGGGGGGCGGTGAATGGAGAAGGCAGCCATTTCTCCCTGGTGGAGGGAAGGAGGAGACCCTGGCACAGCCTGTGATGGTTGACGCCACCTCCGTGCCCTGCTCTGCCCTGTCACAGTCCATGCGCAAAGCAGGAGAAATGCTATCCCCTTTGGGGGAGCTCACTGCTCCCCAAAGAACCAAGCTGCAGACACAGGCCTTAGGGGTGAGGCGCTGGCCTCTGAGGAGGGATGGTCTTGGGGTGGGGTGCTGGTCTCAGTGGGGAGGGGTGGTCTTGGGGTGGGGTGCTGGTCTCAGTGGGGAGGGGTGGTCTTGGGGTGGGGTGCTGGTCTCAGTGGGGAGGGGTGGTCTTGGGGTGGGGTGCTGGTCCCAGTGGGGAGGGGTGGTCTTGGGGTGGGGTGCTGGCCTCAGTGGGGAGGGGTGGTCTTGGGGTGCTAGTCCCAGTGGGGAGGGGTGGCCTTGGGGTGCTGGTCTCAGTGGGGAGGGGTGGTCCTGGGGTGCTGGTCTCAGTGGGGAGGGGTGGTCTTGGGGTGCTGGTCCCAGTGGGGAGGGGTGGTCCTGGGGTGCTGGTCCCAGTGGGGAGGGGTGGTCTTGGGGTACTGGTCCCAATGGGGAGGAGTGGTCTTAAGACTTGCCTTGCCGTCCCATCAGCTTGGCCCCCACGCGGCCTGGCATGGCTGGATGGCCCCTGGGAAGGGCTTGCGGGCTGCAGGTGCAGCCCCGTCCCGGGCCAGGCTGCCTCTGGGGCTTCTGGCCATTCCTGTCCTCACCACCCTTCTGAGGGTGGATCGAGAAGAGACGAGGCAGTGAGGATGGTGACCAGAGATCCTCCTTGCCAGCCACAAGTTCTGGGGTGTCATTTATCAGACAGAGCTGAGCCACCTCTCCTGGGGGCTGACACCCCCAAGGCCTGCGGGTCAGCCGCCCTGCCCAGGCCCCTGCAGGTCCTGCTCCCCGTCAGGTGGCCTCAGTTCCAGTGCAGGCATGTCACTGGGTCTGCCACGCAGAAAAGGCAAGAGCGAGGTTCTGTAAGCCTTCCCTCAAGACAGGAAAGTAAGGGGATGCACTTAGACCTTCCAGCTAAACACGAGCGCAGTTTCAGGAGAGTCTGCAGTGAGTGCTTTTACAAACCACCCTCCTGTGTTTCATGTGATGCCCTCACCCTTCATAAGGAAGAAGATTTTAAGAAAATGTAAGCCGGGTGCCGAAGGCTCACACCTGTGATCCTAGCTACTCTGGATGCTGAGATCTGAAGATCAAGGTTCAAAGACAGCCTGGGCAGGAAAGTCTGTGAGACTCTATCTCTAATTAGTCACAGAAAACCGGAAGTGGCGCTGTGGCTCAAGGGGTAGTGCGAAAGCCCAGGACCAGAGTTCAAGCCCCGTGACTACCACCAACAACAAAAAGAGAGAGAGAGCGAGAGAAAAAGAAAGAAAATGCAATCTATTAAATAAATACAGAACAGCAGGGTTCAGCCTTCTGAGCCTGCTGCCTGCCTTGGTGAGCCGAAGCCCGAGTGGAAGGGACGCGCGGAGACCTCGCCGTGCTGGAGGGGAGCCAGCTGGCAGCCTTCCCCGGGTCCCATTCCTCGCCGTGGACAGGCGCCTGTGGCAGGGGGTCTGGGGTGGCTGCTGTGTGGAGGAGGTTAGGTCTGCTGTGCTGCAGGGTGAAGCAGCAGGCCAGAGCCGGGTCCTCTAGAGCCTGGCAACCTCTGCATTGGCCATGTCCACTCTCCTGCCTGGCCCTCGAGTGCAGCCTAGGATCTCCTCTTGTGGATTCCTGAAAAACCCTCGGGCCCTGCTTCCATCCAGGAGGGTGGCCAGGGACCAGAGCCGGCCACATGTCAGGAGCAGGAATCTCTGGGGCCAGAGCCGGGTTGTTCTGCCTCTGAGGCTGCTGAGCACCTGGGGTGGAGCTGGCAAAGGCCGGGCTGGGGAGGCGGTACAGGGCGGGTGGAGGGCACCATGCAGGAAGGCCAGGCTGCCGCTGGAGGGCGCACTTGGAGGACTCTGGGAAGACGTGAACCAGGAGCCTGGCCAGGCCCAGGGGCAGAAAGCACAGTGCAAACAGCAGCAGCACCATGGCCGCCAGCGCCTGGGCCCTCCGAAGCCGGGCTGCCTTCGAGGCTCTCCCAGCCTCTTCTGCAGGGTCCTGAGGAGCCTGGTGCAGCAGAACAAGACGAGGCCCAGCAGAAGCAGCAGCTGCAGGAAGAACAGTGTCTCCTGCCAGGTGGCCCCAGCGGGGTACACGCTGGGACAGCCAGGGGAGTTTGGGGCAGCTCTGGGGACAAGCAGGCTTTGGTGGGTCAGGGCCACCATCAGAAGCCAGACTAGACCTGAGATGCCCCTTGCCACCCTGGGGGACAGAAGGTTGACCTCGAGCCGAGGTGGACCACACGTGGGTACCTGTCTAAAGCCACTGCAGCCAGGAAGGTCACCTCCACCCCACGGCTAAGGACCAGCAGGGAGACCAGGGCCCAGCAGAATGTGTGGCCGAGGACCCAGACCTTGTGGTTGGCGTAGAAGGCCACCAGGAATGGCAGGCAGACAGCCAGAAGCAGATCAGCCACCACCAGGTTGAACAGGTAGATGGCATAAGGCTTCCATACCTTGAGAAGTGCACAGCGTGATGGCATTGCCCTGTAAGCTCAGGCCACACTCCAGGGCCAGGAGGGCTCCCACCGCCACGTCTGCCTCCGGGCTGGCAGTCGAGCAGTCAGGCAATACCATGGTCCCGGCCTCGTGGCCCCAGGGCAGTGCAAGGAGCGAATGCAAGATCTCCTCACGCTCCCACTCATGAACAGAAAGGAAAAGGCTTTTTTCCCTGCCAGAAAGCAGATAAGTTCTGCATTCTTTAGAGAGAAAACGTACTCGCCCGGTGGCAGAACTGGGTGATGAGGGAGCCCAGATTTATCTGGGGAAAGGATCACTGGAGAGGAGGAAAGCCCCTCACAGGTTTGCTTGTCTGGTTTTGTCTTAAAATGGGGAAATTGTGTTTCATTTCCCATCAATGGCTCCAAAGCGGCAGCCACCATGCCCCGAGGAATCTGGGGGGCAGAGCTGGGCCCCTTAGCACAGAGGGACAGGAAGACGGGTCCGTTTTCACGGGATTCAGGGGTGAGATCAGGGTCTAATTTGATTTTGTTTCAGGAGCAAGTTCTCCTTTACAAACTCTGTGTAAGACCAAGGCCTAGAAATGTGTGTCAAAACGAGCAAGACTTTCTGCAGTGAGGCACCCCCCATTCTCTCTCCATTCTCAGGATTAGAAACCTGCTCTGACCCGGTGCTAGTGGGCCAGGGCCGCTGGGCCGTCCTGGAAGTGCGGGCCAGACCTGTCTCCAGGCCGAGCCGGCTCCCTCCAGGCAGTCCCCTCCCCTTCCCCTTAGGCAGGACGCCAGCCAGCGGAGGTGCAGCATCTTGGTGTCTCCCTTTCTGCCTCCATCCCAGGCCCGAGGCCTCTGGCCCCGTCTCTTCTGTGTGAGGAGCCCAGGAACCCTGTTGCTCTGGGGGTCACCAGAGCAGCCCCATCCCAAGACCCCTGGCTTCACCACCTCAGTCCCTCTCCTGAGGCCCAGGCGCCCAGGCCCAGGCCCAGGCCCTGCGTTTCCCGAGCTTGTCCTGCCTGCGGCAGCCATGAGCTGTGACCTGCACAGACGCCAGCTGGCCTTCTTGCATAAGACTCCTCTGCGGTGTGACTTCCTGCTGGCTACTTCCTCTTCCAATCCATCCACAGACTTCCCTCCTGCTTGCCAGGATGACAGGTTTAATGCAGCGACTGTGGTTGACCCCGTCTAGTCAAAGGATGAAGGTCTCACTGGTGAAAGGGCTGTCATCTGAGCCCACCTGTGCCTCATCCTTATCACTCAAGTCAGGCTGTGGTGGCACCTCACCACACCCCCTCCCAGCTGGCCCACTGATTAACCAGCCCACACTCCAGGAAGTTCTGTGTGTACTCCAGGAAGAGCTGTGTGTACTCCAGGAAGTTCTGTGTGTACTCCAGGAAGAGCTGTGTGTACTCCAAGAAGAGCTGTGTGTACTCCAGGAAGTGCTGTGTGTACTCCAGGAAGTGCTGTGTGTACTCCAGGAAGAGCTGTGTGTACTCCAGGAAGAGCTGTGTGTACTCCAGGAAGAGCTGTGTATATTCCAGGAAGTGCTGTGTGTACTCCAGGAAGAGCTGTGTGTACTCCAAGAAGTGCTGTGTGTACTCCAAGAAGTGCAGTGTTTACTCCAGGAAGTGCTGTGTATACTCTAGGAAGTGCAGTGTATACTCCAGGAAGTGCAGTGTTTACTCCAGGAAGTGCACTGTATATTCCAGGAAGTGCTGTGTGTACTCCAGGAGTGCAGTGTATACTCCAGGAAGTACTGTGTATTCTCCAGGAAGTGCAGTGTGTACTCCAGGAAGTGCAGTGTGTACTCCAGGAAGTGCAGTGTATATTCCAGGAAGTGCGGTCTATACTCCAGGAAGTGCAGTGTTTACTCCAGGAAGTGCTGTGTGTACTCCAGGAATTGCTGTGTGTACTCCAGGAAGTGCAGTGTTTACTCCAGGAAGTGCTGTGTATATTCCAGGAAGTGCAGTGTATACTCCAGGAAGTGCAGTGTATACTCTAGGAAGTGCAGTGTATACTCCAGGAAGTGCTGTGTATACTCCAGGAAGTGCAGTGTGTACTCCAGGAAGTGCTGTGTGTACTCCAGGAAGTGCAGTGTATACTCCAGGAAGTGCAGTGTATACTCCAGGAAGTGCAGTGTTTACTCCAGGAAGAGCTGTGTGTACTCCAGGAAGTGCTGTGTGTACTCCAGGAAGTGCAGTGTGTACTCCAGGAAGTGCAGTGTGTACTCCAGGAAGTGCAGTGTTTACTCCAGGAAGAGCTGTGTTTACTCCAGGAAGTGCTGTGTGTACTCCAGGAAGTGCAGTGTGTACTCCAGGAAGTGCAGTGTTTACTCCAGGAAGTGCAGTGTATATTCCAGGAAGTGCAGTGTATATTCCAGGAAGTGCTGTGTGTACTCCAGGAAGAGCTGTCTCTACTCCAGGAAGTGCAGTGTATACTCCAGGAAGTGCTGTGTATACTCCCAGAAGTGCAGTGTATACTCCAGGAAGTGCTGTGTATACTCCAGGAAGTGCAGTGTATACTCCAGGAAGTGCTGTGTATATTCCAGGAAGTGCTGTGTGTACTCCAGGAAGTGCTGTGTGTACTCCAAGAAGTACAGTGTGTACTCCAGGAAGTGCTGTGTATACTCTAGGAAGTGTAGTGTATACTGCAGGAAGTGCACTGTATACTCCAGGAAGTGCTGTGTGAACCCCAGGAAGTGCTGTGTATACTGTAGGAAGTGCAGTGTATACTCCAGGAAGTGCTGTGTGAACCCCAGGAAGTGCTGTGTATACTGTAGGAAGTGCAGTGTATATTCCAGGAAGTGCTGTGTGTACTCCAAGAAGAGCTGTGTATATTCCAGGAAGTGCTGTGTGTACTCCAGGAAGTACTGTGTATACTCCAGGAAGTGCAGTGTGTACTCCAGGAAGTGCAGTGTATACTCCAGGAAGTGCAGTGTATACTCCAGGAAGTGCAGTGTTTACTCCAGGAAGAGCTGTGTGTACTCCAGGAAGTGCAGTGTGTACTCCAGGAAGTGCTGTGTATATTCCAGGAAGTGCAGTGTATACTCCAGGAAGTACTGTGTATACTCCAGGAAGTGCAGTGTGTACTCCAGGAAGTGCAGTGTGTACTCCAGGAAGTGCAGTGTTTACTCCAGGAAGAGCTCTGTGTACTCCAGGAAGTGCAGTGTATACTCCAGGAAGTGCTGTGTATACTCCCAGAAGTGCAGTGTATACTCCAGGAAGTGCTGTGTATACTCCAGGAAGTGCTGTGTATACTCTAGGAAGTGCTGTGTATACTCCAGGAAGTGCTGTGTATACTCCAGGAAGTGCAGTGTATACTCCAGGAAGTGCTGTGTATATTCCAGGAAGTGCTGTGTGTACTCCAGGAAGTGCTGTGTGTACTCCAAGAAGTACAGTGTGTACTCCAGGAAGTGCTGTGTATACTCTAGGAAGTGTAGTGTATACTGCAGGAAGTGCAGTGTATACTCCAGGAAGTGCTGTGTGAACCCCAGGAAGTGCTGTGTATACTGTAGGAAGTGCAGTGTATACTCCAGGAAGTGCTGTGTGAACCCCAGGAAGTGCTGTGTATACTGTAGGAAGTGCAGTGTATATTCCAGGAAGTGCTGTGTGTACTCCAAGAAGAGCTGTGTATATTCCAGGAAGTGCTGTGTGTACTCCAGGAAGTACTGTGTATACTCCAGGAAGTGCAGTGTGTACTCCAGGAAGTGCAGTGTATACTCCAGGAAGTGCAGTGTATACTCCAGGAAGTGCAGTGTTTACTCCAGGAAGAGCTGTGTGTACTCCAGGAAGTGCAGTGTGTACTCCAGGAAGTGCTGTGTATATTCCAGGAAGTGCAGTGTATACTCCAGGAAGTGCAGTGTATACTCCAGGAAGTACTGTGTATACTCCAGGAAGTGCAGTGTGTACTCCAGGAAGTGCAGTGTGTACTCCAGGAAGTGCAGTGTTTACTCCAGGAAGAGCTCTGTGTACTCCAGGAAGTGCAGTGTTTACTCCAGGAAGTGCTGTGTATATTCCAGGAAGTGCAGTGTATACTCCAGGAAGTGCAGTGTATACTCCAGGAAGTACTGTGTATACTCCAGGAAGTGCAGTGTGTACTCCAGGAAGTGCAGTGTATACTCCAGGAAGTGCTGTGTATATTCCAGGTAGTGCAGTGTATACTCCAGGAAGTGCAGTGTATACTCCAGGAAGTACTGTGTATACTACAGGAAGTGCAGTGTGTACTCCAGGAAGTGCAGTGTATACTCCAGGAAGTGCAGTGTATATTCCAGGAAGTGCAGTGTTTACTCCAGGAAGAGCTGTGTGTACTCCAGGAAGAGCTGTGTGTACTCCAGGAAGTGCAGTGTGTACTCCAGGAAGTGCAGTGTATACTCCAGGAAGTGCAGTGTATACTCCAGGAAGTGCAGTGTTTACTCCAGGAAGAGCTGTGTGTACTCCAGGAAGTGCAGTGTGTACTCCAGGAAGAGCTGTGTGTACTCCAGGAAGTGCAGTGTATACTCCAGGAAGTGCAGTGTATACTCCAGGAAGTACTGTGTATACTCCAGGAAGTGCAGTGTGTACTCCAGGAAGTGCAGTGTGTACTCCAGGAAGTGCAGTGTTTACTCCAGGAAGTGCAGTGTATATTCCAGGAAGTGCAGTGTTTACTCCAGGAAGAGCTGTGTGTACTCCAGGAAGTGCTGTGTGTACTCTAGGAAGAGCTGTGTGTACTCCAGGAAGTGCAGTGTATACTCCAGGAAGTGCTGTGTATACTCCCAGAAGTGCAGTGTATACTCCAGGAAGTGCTGTGTATACTCTAGGAAGTGTAGTGTATACTCCAGAAAGTGCTGTGTATACTCCAGGAAGTGTAGTGTATACTCCAGGAAGTGCAGTGTTTACTCCAGGTAGTGCACTGTATATTCCAGGAAGTGCTGTGTATACTCCAGGAAGTGCAGTGTATACTCCAGGAAGTGCTGTGTGAACCCCAGGAAGTGCTGTGTATACTGTAGGAAGTGCAGTGTATATTCCAGGAAGTGCTGTGTGTACTCTAGGAAGTGTAGTGTGTACTCCAGGAAGTGCAGTATATACTCCAGGAAGTGCTGTGTGTACTCCAGGAAGTGCAGTGCTTACTCCAGGAGTGCTGTGTGTGCCCCAGGGTGGGGACCTGGGACCCTCATAGCTCAGAGTCCAGGCATGGCTGGCTCCTCTCAGAGGACAGCGTGTGTCCAGGCCCACCCACGTCAGTCACCTTTCTCCGTGTGTTCAGCCCCAGCCCTGTGCTGCCATGGAGTCAAAGCAGCCCCTCCTGCAAACATACAGCGACACAGGGTGCAGTCCTGAGGCCAGCACCAGGGACTCTCTTCTCTGTTCATGGCAGAACCTGATGATGGAAGCACCTGCCCATCTCTCATCGGCTGGACTTTGTTAGACAGCATCATGGCTCTGAGCAGCTGGGGTGCCCGACGTGTGTGCCAGGCCTGCTCCAAAATCTATATTGGCCTAACTTGAGATATCCAGAGAAGTGGAAAAATATTTTGTTTTATTGTCACACGTAGGGATGCTCACAGGAACGTTTTACTATCTGGGTGTGGATTCGTCTTAGGATTCGCATTTCCTCTTCCTTCGGTTAGTCCACAGGAGTTTCAGGGACTTCAAGAGCCGCACGTGTTCCACGGGTGTCTGCTCTGTCTATTCCCAGAGCCACAGGAGGGCGGCAACTTAGTGCCTGTCCAATCTGCTCCCCTGAGGACACCTGCTGAGGTAACTGGGCGTTGGCTTTGCCCTCCACCAGTTTACACAGCCCCCTCCGAGGATGGACTGTAATCTCGATTTTGTTTCACACTGCCCGTTTGCAAGGATGATATGTATAAACTAAGCTTGCTTTTGTCCAGGTAGAAAACATTCCAGAAGTATCCCTTTAAAATGGAAATTGCAAACCATAAAATGACTTTTCCTTCAGGGAGATGGTCAGCAGGGATGAGGCGAGCGCAGGGCTGACGCACGGCCGGGCCACGCTGCTTTCTCTGCTCAGGTGCCCGTGTTCATGGCTTAGGGCGTGTGGCTGGCTCCCTGGCGTGAGTCCATCAGGAGTCTGCTCATCAGGCCGATGCAGAGGTACGGGCAGGTCTCTTCAGTCCCTGCTCAGAGCTTGAGGCCCTCAGCATGCCCAGGCCATGGCCTGTCCTCTCCAGCAAGGACCAGGGCAGAGCTGTAGGAGGCTCACGGAGGGACTGCAGCTCAGTGCCAGGCCCAGCTTTGCCAGGCTGTGGCAACTCGGTGGACATGTGCTCCTGGGCACAGGCTGAGGGGCCTGCCAGGCTGGCACACGAGCAGTCAGAGCCATGCAGTGGATGGCCCACGTCACGGGGCCTCTTTGGAGCTATCAGGGCCAGTCTCAATCAGGGCCTGAGTTTGGGCCACGGCTCTCACAACACAGCACACATTGAAGCCTTCCTGCCAATTGTACTCTCTTGGTGGTGGGCAGAGGAGGGATGTGGCTCTCCTACCAGGTGGGGAGACGGGTTCCCTTAGGATCTGTGCCAGCGGGTTGTAGATACCATTAGGACTGTAACGTTGGCGGCCATGTGGGAAGGGCCCTTTAAGGCCGAGAGTCAGTTTAGAATCCCTGGGGGGTTCTGGCCTTTTGGAGATGGGTGGGTGGGAGGCTCAGGCGAGCTGGCTGGCAGTGCCAAGATGAACAGCGTCCTGGCAGAAGGTACCCTTGTGGGCTAGGTGAGGAGCCCTGGTTGGTGGAGGTAGCTTGGCGGGAGCTGGCACCCCAGTGGCCGAGTCCTGCAGAGGAGCCATGTCCTCTCGATGGCTTGCAGCCAGCCTAGGTGGCTGCCTGGGCAGTGGGCGGCGGAAGGCAGAGGCTGGGGTTAGCAGTGGGTGATGACTTTGCCTTCTGTCGGCCTCATCTCCCATGGCCATGGTCAGACTGTTGGTCGCCTGAAGCATCCGTGACACTGGCCTTCCTCTTACTGTGCCCTCAGGGGCCGGTTGGCATTTCCCTGGAAAGGCAGGGAGGGCGGCCTGTGGGAGGGGGGAGGGGAGGCGGCCTGAGCTTCCCGATCTGCTCATGCTGGCACAGGTGGGCACTGCACCTGCCTGGCACAATGCCTTCCCCCGGGAAAGCTCCTCCTCTGATCCTCGGTACCCTCACCTGCACCCACACTGGGTGACCCCCACGGGGCCCTCAGCCCGCAGCCTGGCTAGGGCTGGGGTCCCGCCCGGAGACCCTGTGCCCATCCAGAGCAGCTCAGACTGGTGGGGAGGGGACAGGCATCAGGCTGGCCTCTGAACTCAAGCTTCTTTCAGCTACTGCCAAGGACAGGCCTGCTGCCAATGGCGGACACAAGATGTCTTCCCAGAAGTTGGCTCTGGGCTCGGAACCGCAACGTGAGGGGTGAGGGGCGAGGGGTGGGGGGCGCAGGATGAGGGGGAGAGGGGCGAGGGGTCCGGGGTTTGGGACGAAGGGGAGGATAAAAGGCCTTTGGCCAACATGGAGGGCACAGCGGGTTCACAGACGGCCTGTGACCCTTCTTCCCACCAGAGGGCTGGCGGGTCAGCTGGCGGCCATGGAGCCAGTAGGACTGAGCAGCTCCGAGGACCTGGCTCCAGGAGCCGTGGCGGAACCCAAGAAGCTGGACGGGAAGGCTGAGCCCTCACGGGAAGATGGCCCAGCTGAGGAGCTGCTGGTGAGGGGAGCACTGGAGCTACATTTGGGGCTCCCCAGCCGGGAGTAGAACAGGCCCAGAGGGACCAGGTGACTTCCCTGAGGTCACAGAGCAGGACGTGTGAGGCCAGGATTAGAGGCTAGGTCTGAATCCCTACTGCCCAGTTGAGGATAAGATCAGGAGAAAGGACTTCTAGCCCCTTCTGCCACAATAATATTTTAGCAAAGAGTAGAATCACCATCCAGTTTGCTTAGCTAATTCCTCTCCGTGGCCCCTGCTCGGTCGTGGATGCCACATGGACATCCTGGGAAGGGCTGGATGTGCAGGCTGGACCAGGAGGGGTACCGGGCATTCTCTCCTCGCCAGCGCCTGCAGAAGCTCGTCTGCCAGCTTCAAGGGGAGTTCCGGGTGCAGGCATCACGGTGGTCAGCAGCCCACAGAAGACTCCAGAGTCAGATCAACGCCCTGGCCACCCAGAACCTGGAGCTCCGGGAGACGCTGCGAGGTCTGGGGCTGCAGCTGCTGCGGGTGGCTGAGGCTCCCCCCGTGCCGGCCGCCACGGGGAAGTCTGGCCTGCGGGTACGGCAGGCTTCGCTTTACTGGAGATAGCAGATGGCATTGGGAGAGGGCAGGGCACCCAGAGGCGTGGCCTCTCAGCTCCTCCTGGAAGCCCCTTACCTCCAGGCCTTGTACCCCATTTCCCAGGAGTCCAGATCAACAGTGGTAGAGCACTAGCCTTGAGCAAAAGGGATGCAGGGGTAGCATCCAGGCTCCATGACTGGCACACACAGCAAAACACTGACAGGGGTCCACTGAGAACAAGGTGTGCAGACAGGGAGAGCTCCTCCTTCCTCAGAGGAGGCTGCAGAAATGAAATGCCAAACCCCAAGCACCTCACTCTGCCCACAGACCTGCTGTCTCCAGGAATTGCCCCAAGCAGGGAGAGTGAGGATTCCAGCTTCACAGCTCAGACAGATGCTGGGCCATCAGACTCGGGGCCACCAGACACAGGGCCACCAGATATGGAGTCACCAGATACAGGGCCACAAAATTCAGGGCCACCAGACACAGGGCCACCAGACTCAGGGCCATCAGACATGAAGTCACCAGACATGGAGTTACCAGACACAAGGCCACCAGACACAGAGTCACCAGATTCAGGGCTACCAGACACAAGGCCATCGGACACAGAGTCACCAGACTCAGGGCCACCAGACACAGGGCCCCCAGACATGGAGTCACCAGACTCAGGGCCACCAGATTCAGGGCCACCAGATTCAGGGCCACCAGACACAGGGCCACAAGACTAGAGCCACCAAACACAAGGCCACCAGATACAGGGACACCACCACAGGGCTACCAGGCTAAGGGCCACCAGACACAGGGCCACCAGATGCAGGGCCACCACCGCAGGGCCACCAGACTCAGGGCCACTGGACACAGGGCCACCAGGTGCAGACTGTGTCTTCTCCGTCCTCAGCACCCTCTCGGGGAAACACAGAACTGTTTCCAAGGAGACAAAGGCTGTTCTCTGGGTCCTAGGGTTAATTGGAAATGGTGACACAGCTATTGGCTGTGTACCCCAAAGATCGGGCACCTGTCTCCGACCTGTTGAGGGGAACCCAGCCTACGTCACCCCATCTTGCACCCTACTTCTGTGAGGACACTGAAATCATTGTTGAGAGGATGGAAAATTCAAATTTACCTCATAGCTACATGTTTATGAGATGATTTCTCCTGAGTTTTATTTGCGATTAATTACCTTGATGCCTGAAAAAAAAATGTCATCTCTACCAGCTGACCAATGTGCTGACCCCGAGAATCACGGTGCAGCTCTCCAGGGCACAGACGCTGTGTAAAATGTACAGTGACCAGGCTGCCCTCACCTGGACCCTGGGGAAGCCCAGGTCGGCATCAAGAACTTGCAGGAGCATTAGCACCCAGCACATCTGACAAAGGCCCCAGGGCCTCTGCTGCTTGCCCAGCCCAGGGCAGCTGGGTCCCAGAAGGCTGTCCAGCTCTCCCTGGAGAGTAGCCTGAGGGTAGCTGGCAGTGTCAAGACCTATCCCCAGCGTTGTGTCCTTAAGTACTCGAGGACCTGCGGCTTTGTGGGGGCCAGGGTGTCGCACTCTAGAATTAGATGAGTAAAATAAGATCGCTTAACAAATGTGTGAACTAATGAAGGAAGAATGGAGGCTAAAGCACACCTCGAAGCCATCAAATTTCAAACATCAGGAGAGCAGGAGACAATTTCTTTGCTGTTTTGTGTGCTACCACTTGTCTACCCTTTCCTACACCTATGCGCCATGGGGTGGTGGGGGAGAGGGCTGGAAAACAGGATGGGCTGGAGCAAGAGCAGCTGCTGTTCCCAGCTGCTGGGGTGGGTGGGAAAGCAGGAGTGGTATCTGGATAATGCATGGATCAGCTGAGAGCTTGAGAGCATCTGAGTGTTACTAATGCAGAAATATACCCCTCCCACCCCTTTCTGTTTTAGCCAGTAAGCACAAAGCTAAAAAGAAGTAACGCAGAGAAAGCAACATCCAAGAAAGATAAAAATAAAAGCCTTTCCAGAAGTCTTCAGGACAGAGGAGCAGAGCCCACTGGAGGAGAGAGTCCCTGGGAAGAAAGACGATCCCCCCACAGAGAGGTGACTCTGGGAGCTTGCGCTGCAGGGCTCTCAGGACACTAGACTCGTACTCAGAACTGACCTGGTAATTAAGATCACTGTGTCACTATAGGTAAAAACTGGATTTTTTTTCCAGACGCGTCTTAAAGGCTTAAAAACGAAAGTAAATAGAATTTAAAAAAAATGTGATCCGTAGTTGGGCTTTCTGTGCATTAAAGAACAAAAGGACGTAGCTCTTTGCCCTGCGTGTGCTCCTCTTGGGTGGAAGTTCAGGAAGCTACAGAAGCTAATCTGAGCAGCGCCCAGCACCCCCAGGCTGGGGTTCCAGGCTGGGTCCTGGCGGTACGGAGTGGGTGCTGTGGCTGCTGGCACACAGGTCACACAACCCATCTTCCCACATTCCGCAGAAGCCCAGGGGCGGACAGTGGCCTGAGGCAGCCTCCGACCTCCCAGCGGAGGAGACCGTGGTGGCAGCTCTTCAGAACGGTGAGCACAGCGGGAGTGTTGGCACGCGTGCACAGAGAACTCCGCGGTCACGCCCTCAGACTGCTCTTGGCGGGCCTACCTCCTGGCCTCACCCACTCTCAGCCCTCACTGTCTGTCTCGCCGCGTTCCTTCCTTGCACCCCACACGCAGTCCGCTGCTGGCTCTCCAGGGCTGTCCACGGCCCTCCTCTCTCTGGCTGCCAGACTGTGGCTTCCCCGTCTCGAGGACAGACTCCTCCGCCCAGAGCCTGCCAGGCCTCTCCTAATCCAGATGTGGGTCCAGCAGATCAGCAGCTCCAGCTGCACGGGGAGTCATTGTCCCAGAGTGTGGATGAGAGCCCCGCTCTCCTGTCCTTCCGGGCGGGGGCCGGGCCTTCCAGCAGAGCACGCCCGACAGGCCCGGCCGCACCCAGAGGACAAGGCAGAAACTCTCCGCCTCCTGTCCCACGGGGCCTGAAAGCCCCCTGCTCTCCTGCAGTCTAGACCTCCTCTGGGGCCTAGTGTTTCATCTCTGCCTCCCCCTGCCAGGCCCATGGCACGGCAAACCCCACCTCCGCTGCCCACTCTTCACTGTCCTTCTGTCCTGGCCACCCTGCCTCCTGCCCTCTGCCCAGCCCCAGAGCAATGCCTGTTTGCCCAGTCCTGCCTTTGAGATTTCCTCCCCTCCTCCCTCCCCCTTCCCTCCCCCTCCCCCACCCCTCCTCTTTGAGGGCCTGACACCCTCAGGTCCGCAATGACCACGCCATCTCCTTGGACTCCTCTGGAAGCCTGTGGAGCTCCTTTCCTGGTCTCCTTTGTCTCTCTTGCCCGTGTCCTCTGCCCACCGTCGTCAGCTCCGGAGCTGAGTCATGGGCTGATGGGCCTGCGTCCTGCGCTGTGGCCGCTTGTGAAGAGAAGCCAGGTCCAGGGAGGGGGTGGGCTCCGCCCTCTGAACACGCGGTCTTCCTCACACCGTGGATCACTAGTGGGTCAGAACTGGCTTGCCCGTGGTGACCTCGGAGGAGAGGCTGTGCGCACGGCTCGGAGAGGCTGTGCACACGGCTCCATCTGGACATGGGAATCGCAGTGAGGTGGTGATGTTTCCCCCGGGACTCTGCTCCAGGTGTCAGGGTGCCTTCTGTCCGCCTGCAGACACCTGCTCCTCCATCTCAGAGAGTCCTGAAGACAGGCTGCCAGCCCAGGACCCGGCCCCGAGCGACACAAGGCTGCCGGTGAGTGGGTCCTCCCGTGTGGGTGGCCCCTCTGCTTCGGGGGGATCTGGAGGGAGGCTTTGGGGTCACTTCATCGCCCCATCTTTCTGATGGCCCAGGGGACAGCGCGCGCCGAGGCCGCCTCTGCCCCCGCAGCTTTCCAGCGACACAGACGCTGCTTTCTTGTGGATCTAAGCACAGAGCTAAAGCACAGCTTGGCATTTTCCCTGAGTTCAGAGATCCCCGGCCTAAAGTTGCATTTTATTTACAATTCCCAATGCGAAGGAATGCAGAGGCAAATCCAGCCCAAAGGCTGCCAACCTGCAGCCATGGCCTGTGCACTGCAGGCTGCTGAGTCAGCATGCCAACCAGACGAAACTGGTTTTCCAGGGGAGGAGATCTGAGCTGTGGATGGGCTTATGAGGTAGAAGCAGGTGGCTGTGCCCAGATGGCTCCAGTCTCCCTAGAAAAGCCCTCCTCTCCCCCTGCCTCCCCCACCCCCACCTCGTTCCCAGCCTCGTCAGGGAGGTTGAGGCAGCTGAGTTTTCCTCTGGGATTTTTTTATTTTATTTTATTTTTTTACTCCAGAAATGGCTTTCTCAAGGCCTTGGTGATGAGAATTTCAGACTTGTGCCAAGTGTGTTGGCATCACACACCTGGTCTAGAGCAGGGGCGGGGCAGGGCGGCGGGGGGGGGGGGGGAGACCTCAGAGTCATGGACAGGGCGGCCTGGGCTTCTGACGGTGGCCAGAAGGGCAGTGGTTTTATTCTTCCTGCAGAATCCTTCTGCTTCCTCAGAGGCAGTGGACCACATGACCACCACAGCAGAGAAGGAGGACACCCAAGAAAAGCAGCACCCAAGTGGCAAGGTAGTTGTCTGCGGCACTTAGTTCCCACCCCAGGCGTGGTGCGGGGCTGTGCAGGGCCCAGACACCCGTGCTCTGTCTACCACCAATCAAAATGTTACATCATTCGTCTACACTGCTGTGATCGCGTCTGTGGTTTTCTATGTAGAAGCGTGTGTGGGGGTATGTATTTTCTGGAATGGTGGTTGTTATCCAAACCTTGGAGATCAGAATTCAACATTTAACTTTGAAATGCATGCAACCTGTTCCATTCACCTGATCTGTCAGACAGTGGTATGGCAATGAGAAGGTAGGTTTGGTTCTAGTTTCAGACTACAGAATGGCTGCAGGTTGACCATCAGGTGCACCCAGCTCCAGGTTTTATTTGGTAGATTGCTGAAGATGGTTTCAGAAGCAAAGCGTCTTTTTATCTACTGAAGTAACTTTTGTATTCCAGGTTGTATTCAGTGTAAGCATGTAATATAACTAACAAAGTCGTGCTTTTCTGCTTTGACTTTTCACAAGCACATGTGTTTCAGTGGGTTTCTTGTGCTAGCTCATGGTTCGGTGAATGGTTTCCCTTTGAAGGGAAAGGGGCCCTTTGCCAAATGCCTAGTGCAGCGTTAGGCCTGTGAAGTCTCGGGTTCTCCAGTGGTTCCCTTCATCAATCCATCAATCTTGAGAGTCAGGGGACAGCACAGAATGGGGCAGAAGGAAGGGATGGGAAGGAAGAACAACTCCACAAAATTTCCTTGTTGCCCAGTAGCTGTACAGTTTGTGTGGCCGAGGGCTCAGATCTGCCATCCACCCTCACGGCAGGTACACAGCAGACCTGACAAGAGCAGGCCTTTGCAGAGTAAAGAGCATGGCTTCCTATTCACAACCACATTCAAGGATGGGAGTGTGGGGCTGAGGGACGGAGTGTTTTATTACTTGGAGCTGACAGAGGCGGGCAGGTGTGGGCAGAGAGGGCTCTGCGTGGAAGGACGCGGGCTGCGGGCAGGGCCCTGGCTCAGGAGGGGTGTGTCCCTCCAGGTGGAGCAGGTTCTCAGTGACGGCCGCACCCTCATCACCTTCCCCAACGGTACCAGGAAGGAGATCAGTGCCGACGGGAAGACCACTCTCATCCGCTTCTTCAACGGCGACGTGAAGAAGATCAAGCCGGACCAGCGAGTGGTGCGTGCCTCTGGGAAACATCTGGCCCATGCAGACCCTCTTATTCTCGGGGTGCTTGTGGAGGGGGGGCAGGACGCAGGCTCTCTAGGGAACAGCACCGCTCTCCCTTGGTGGTGAGCATGGGTTTAATTCCACATCCTCACACCAACATCACTAGCCCCATTCTGCTGTGTTTGTTCTCCAAATTTCCATTATTACTCTGTGAAGTACTGGTGTAAAGGGGTCCAACCCAACAGCTGAGACCACGAGTACGTCCTGATGAGCAGCTCGCTTCTGTGGTTCTCTCCCGCCTTCCTCAATCCCATCTACTGCTGCAAATGCTTCTTTAGCAATTACAATCTTCTGTTGAACATGGATCAAAGTAGGATCAAATTAAAAAGACTTCTGTGAGGACAAGATGGCCTAATGCATTAAGCATGTCCTCACCGCAGCGGTGTGTGGAAACACTTAGTGAATGAGCACAGATCACAGACACTTCCACCCGGGCCATGTGGACAGGCAAGGCCCGGGGGACTGGGCAGCCACCACTGTCCTTCAGGCTCCGCTTCCGCATGCTGCCACCAGCTGGATGGAATAGAAGGCTGGGACCCAGGACCCCCGGCGGTGGAGCTGTCTCCATCTCCTTCCTTATCACCAGCCTTGTGTTTGTGACAAGCTAATTGCCTAGCCAGATACACCGACAACAACACTTAATGGCTGCTATGGAGCAGACGCAGGAGGGAAGTGCCCCAAAGCAGGCTGCAGTCTCTCCCCCCACTCCTTCCTCCTCACCCTCACAGCCCCCCAAGACCTGGCCTCAGGCAGCAGAGGAGGGCAGCCCCTTATCTCCACCAGGGACGCAGCTCCATTCCTGGAAAAGTCACAAGTAGCCTTCCAGTTGTTAACACGTTTCTACCACTCTTCCACACCCACTTTCCCACCTCCTCCTTTCTCTCCTTCACTGGACTCCAAAGGAACTGTGACAGCATTGCACCATAAAGTGGGGGCGTCCATGGGCTGGGGTACTCTATTCCCAGGACCTGGCGCTGAGGCGGAGGGGTTCAGGTTGGAGCTCATAGGCCTAGATCTCGCCCACTGCAGGTCTCAGATGTGTGGAGGCCCAGAGGCAGCAGGCCAGCTGGCCCAGGCACAGGACTGGGCTTGGTCCCGCATGCCTCGGGGTGTCTCTCCGCTGACCAGCAGTCGCATGAGGCCACTGTTTTCTCACTACCCGGTCTTGGATGGGATCTGTGCTCTTCCACCTGCTATGGCAGAACATTTAGCCTCCTGTAGGCAATAAAGCCACCAGATTAAAGCCATGCTCACAACAGAATGCAAATGACCTTGCAGATGACCTTGCAATCTGGGCTTTCCCATCGCTTGTAGGTTTATTACTACGCAGATGCTCAGACCACACACACGACCTTCCCAAACGGCATGGAGATTGTGCAGTTCCCGAACAAGCGGACTGGTAACAATGCCCTGAATCTGCCCAGCCTCTCTCACCCATTTGCTTGTGGTGTGGGGAGGAGATACCCAGGCTGAGGCAGGTTTCTGAAATCCAAGCTTTACTGGAGCATTTTACATGATGCCTGGCAATCCTAGTTATAAACTCAAGGCTAGAAACCCACCTCTCTCTCTCTCTCTCTCTGACTTTCATTAGTTACACACACACACACACACACACACATATCTACACACATATACATACATACACATATACACCTGTGTGTATACAATACATATATATGTATACACGCATATATCTAAGTAGGACCTAATACAACAAGAATTCTAATCAGACTGAGAACTCTAAATAACAAACATTAGTGAGATAACAATCACCATCTAGCTTCCTCCATATATTTACTGCCCGCCTTTTGTTTCATTACTTCTCTCTGCACA
This sequence comes from Megascapheus bottae, assembly GCF_031878675.1. NCBI lineage: Eukaryota > Metazoa > Chordata > Mammalia > Rodentia > Geomyidae > Megascapheus > Megascapheus bottae. The sequence continues at coordinate 1,703,297 of NC_143516.1, read as the reverse complement.
AGTTGTACTTTGTTAAGGAGCTAGTATGTTTCATTTCTGGGTTTCTTCTGTGCGCATGCACCCTGCACATGTAAATAAATCCTGTCATTCCTTCATTAAAAAAACGAATTCTTCAGAAAAATTCCACCCTGATGGCTCCAAGGAAACGGTGTATCCAGACGGGACGGTGATGCGGCTCAAGGACGGCTGTGAGGAGACGCTGTTCCCCGATGGGACCCTCGTGAGCGTGCAAAGGTCAGCATCCGTTGGTTTTTGAATCCAGGAGTTGAGGCTTGTGTAGAAGTTGACAGTATTTCTGTCCAGTGTCGTTGGCCTGACTCCCGACTCGAATCCTCTCGTGGGTCTCCAGCACTGCTGTTTCCAGGTGGCCACACACCACCCGTGCCATCTCAGGCCGGCTGAGCCACATTTATGGCAGTGGTCCTGTGAGATCACACGGCCTCGATAAGGTCACAGCCATCTGGGTGTCAAAATCACCTGATGACACGTCTCTTAGGATGTGTCACCATCTAGGACTGTACTTAACTTATGAAAGTTGGCTGTGCTCTAATTACAACCCTAGGAACAGCCCAGCTAGGACCCCCAGGACAGGGGTGGGTCTCCACCTCACAGGGGTTAAGGTGTCACCATCAACCCCCAGCCTGATCCAGAGCTTGGGAACAGACCTCAGCGCCTCCCTGCCCCGCCCCCAGCTTGGGCACGAGTGGAGGGCCGCCCTGCCACGGCCGCCCTGCTCCTCCAGTGTTGCTGCTATGTCTCTCGGTCTAGAACAGTTCTAGATCCACGGCAGCTGTCACTCTGGACCCTTTTCTGCCTTGTGTTCGTGGAGTGTCCAGTGCCACCCTGCTGTCGCCATCTTAAGTATCTTTATGGGCTCTGTCCTCTCTATGCACAGAGCCATTTCCCTTACCCACAATTACTTGTGGGCACTTGAGGGCAAGGCTTCTTCTGTGTCCCGAGCCTTGGAAACCCTCCCTACCCCGAGCATCCCTTTCTGTCTCTCTGCCTGCCTCCCCCCGCCAGTCCTCCCACCTTTCCTTCCTCTTCATTCCCCCTCCCTCCCTCCCTCTCCCCCAGGCTTGATGGAAGCCTGGATGCTGGGAGCAGCGGTCACCCCCCCCCCCACTCCCTGCTCCTCTCAGTGTGGCCTGGCAGAGCCCTCCTGACCAGGCGCTTTCCCTGGTCTAGGAACGGTGACAAGACCATCACATTCAGCAACGGGCAGAAGGAGATCCACACTGCCAACTTCAAGAGGAGGGAATTTCCCGACGGTACCACCAAGACCGTGTACTGCAGCGGCTGCCAGGAGACCAAGTATGCTTCCGGAAGGCTCAAGGTCAGAGACGAGACTGGCAGCGTCATCCTGGACCGCAAAGTGGAGCCCTCCCCAGACAAAAGCTGCTGACGTGGCAGCAGCTCCTCGGTGACCGTGGAGATGCCCAGGCTTTAGGAGTAAAATGGCCAAGACCCCGCTCTTGGTCAGGGAAAGCGCTCAGAACAGCCCTAGTCAACTGCGCTGCGAAGCTGGGTGAAGCCAGTCCAGAGGCCCAGGCCTGCTGAGGAGGGGCCCCTCCCACCATGCTCGGCTTGGGGATGCCTGGCTAGAGACAGTGTTTTGAAAATGCAAGAGTAAATTGTCATTCAATCAATTTTTATATTAAAAAGCGAGACCTTAGGTGGTAGAAGAGAATCATCTCTTGAAAATCTTCCATCAGATATATGTAGATTAACTTTGTCTGTATTTGTGTTTGTACGTGAAAGAGATGAAACAAGCTTTTAGTGTCAGCAGATATCAACTCTGAAATGCATTACCACGCACCATAGCGATTCTCGGTATTTTGGTACTGTTCTTTAATAGGACTGGAGAAAATGGGCTATCTCGGCCCTGATGGGCACAGAAGCACACTCTGCCCCAGCTCCTAGATTCCCTTCAGACACGCGGCCAGCCAGGGTATGGACCTCTTCAATGGTCATCGCTGAAAATCCACGTTTGGTCTGGCTGCAAAGATGGACTTGCTTAGTGCTTTGATTCTTCTGAGCCAGCCTAGACTCAGAACTGTCATCTAAGCAAACAAAACAAGACGCTACCCCACAGCACAGAGTGACTTCTCCATGTCTATGGAACCCAAGAGGGAGCTAGCATACAATCTTGTCCGTGAACCACGTTCAAGCCTCTCGTGCCCTTCCTGCTTGGTAATTTTCACTGAGCAGTGTCCACTCCATGCTGGGCACGTAAAGTCCATGAGGACAGGAGCTGACCCCTCGAGCGTCCATTCTGCTGGAAGTCTAGGGGAGAGACATTCTGGCACACAAGTGATGGCACACACTGCATGTGCTGTGTGTGAGGCACCGGTGGCCCATACTGTATGCAGTGTGTGTGTGTGTGTGTGTGTGTGTGTTGGGATGCACAGAGGAAGAGGTCCTGAGGCAAATCATTATCAAAGTGGCAGAGTGCTTGTCTGGGTTGGAAAAGTCCCGGGTTTAATCCCCAGAGTCTTCTCCCAAGCTTTTCTTCCCCCCAAGAGTCAACCAAACCTGTTTGTTCATGAGCACTGTGGGTTGCATAGACTCACTGGGGAAAAACTGCGCTCGGCAAGCCTACTGGGTCTTGTCTGGTTCCTGGCATCCCCACCTGTCCCCAGCCTTCAGAATAAACATGACAGAGTTCAAAAGCAGGAATATGCTGCCGTGTGAGCTCTGTTCCACTGGGGAGGGTGGATGGTGCCGGGCTGGCGGTTCCAGACAGGACAGCTGGGGGGAACCAGGGTTTCCGCTCCCCCTCCCGACACCAGGACACCAGCAGCAGACCTTGTGAGAGGTGGCTGCATTTACACAGCTCTCGATGCACTGCGCCACTGGACTTGGACCTGTTTCAATTACGTGTTTACCTTCCTACTAACACATCACCAAGAGATCAAATGTCCAGTAGATTTCCCCTTTGTGATGGAAGTTCCCATAAAGAGAAGGGGAGAAGCTCCCATCCCCAAGAGGAAAAACCCTGCCAAGGCGCTGCCGCTCGTGGCCAGGCAGGGAGCTCCTTATCTACTCATTTACTTCCTATAATAATGCTACCCATGTTACGTAACAGACATAGAATCTACTACAACAGTGGACGTGGCAATGCGACATTAATGCTCCATGCCAGTGACAGTTTCTGCCTTTATTCCATGTATTTTTATGGTAATTAATAGAAGGGTTACATTATATTCACCAGGTAGAAGGTGCATTACTTCACATACATGGATACCTTTCTCATGTCTTGGTCCCCATTTCCCTCCCCTGCCCCTCATTTCCCCTCCTTCCCTATCCTAGTTCAAATAACCAAATAAGCATATATCCAATATATCAGATAACAAGGTGAACTACTGTAACCATATGAGATAACCAAGGGACAACAAAATAGATGAGAGATAACATAGTTCCTTAAGGACAACAATCATTCATTATATGGCGTTTGTTTCCATATCCTGGATGTCCTTTCATTTAGCGTCATACTGTATGGACTTATGTATCTAGGTTTTGCTCTATTGCAGATCTCTGCTAGGAGAGCCCAAGGTTTCTACTGATTATGACAAATGAGGGAAACCATTGAGCTTACGTTTCTTTGAGTCTGGCTTACTTCACTTAATATGATTTTTTCTAAGTCTTTCCATTTCCTAACAAATGGGGCAATATCGTTCTTTCTGATAGCAGCATAGAATTCCATTGTGTATAAATACCACATCTTGTTGATCCACTCATCAACTGAGGGACATCGAGGTTGGTTCCATATCTTTGCCATGGTAAATAGTGCTGCAAAGAAAATCATTGTGCTAGTGGATTTAGTATGCCCTTGTTTCTGGACAATTGGGTAAATGCCAAGTAGTGGAATTGCTGGGTCATAGGGGAGCTCTATGTTTAGTCTTTTGAGGCACTGCCATACTGCTTTCCACAGTGGTTAAACGAGTTTGCACTCCCACCAACAGTGTAGTAGTGATCCCTCCTGGCCACATCCCCTCCAGCATCTGTTCTTATTAGTTTTCCTGATCCTGGCTATTCTAACTGGAGTGAGGTGGAATCTTAGAGTTGTTTTGATTTGCATTTCTTTTATGACCAGAGATGTTGAACATTTCTTCATGTGTCTATAGGCCATTTTTGTTTCTTCTTCAGAGAAGACTCTCTTTAAGTCTTTGGCCCATCTTTTAATAGGATGGTTGTTACTTTGGAGATTAGTTTTGGAGTGATTCAATTTTTTAGCTGTTGATATGTTTTAGCTCTGCAGTTTAATGCAGTCCCACTTATCCAGCCTTTCTCTGATTTTTTGTTTCTTGGTCCCTATTAAGAAAGTTTCAACCTGTGCCAAGGAGACCTAGTGTATCTCCTATTCCTTCTTGTAAAGTTTTCAGTGTATCTGCTTTTACCCCCACGTCTTTGATCCATTTGGAGTTAATCCTGGTGCAGGGTGACAAAGAGGGATCCAACTTTAGTTTTCTGCAGATGCTTAACCAGATCTGCCAGCACCACTTGTTGAAGAGGCTGTCTTTCTTCCATTCTATATTTTTGGATCCATTATCAAAGATTAGGTGGCCATAGGTCTGTGGGTTAATATCTAGGTCCTCAGTTCTATTCCAATGGTCTTCAGGCCTGTTCTTGTGCCAGTACCAAGCTGTTTTGGTATAAAGCTGTTTTGTGATAAAGTCTAAAGTTTAGTATTGAAATTATTCCTGCACTGTTCTTTCTGTTAAGAATTGTTTTTTTCCGTCTTTTTAAAAAATATTTTATTAACATTGAGTTTTACATCATATTTCAAATGTTATGTTTAACAAACAAGTATTCAAGAAGGGAATCTCTATATACACTCACTAGCACATAGAATTTAAAACAGAATTAAAATTAAGCTGAGGGTTTGTATGTCATAGATATATATTAATCTATGTAATAAAACATTATGGCTATAGGGCATATATCCCATCATAGATTTTTATGTCTATGTACTTATGTTTATATCTCCAAGACCATGTCCATAACTTTGGGTACCCAAATATTGAGTCCCCGCTCTTGTACTGTTTGGATCTAATAGCCACATATTAAGAATGCCATGTGCCTTTTGTTCCTTTGGTCTTAATCTCACTCAACATTATTCACTCTAATTTCATCCACTTCCCTGCAAATGTCACTATTTTATCTTGTCTCTTGGCTATGTAGAATTCCATTGTGTGTGTATGTGTGTATATATATATATATATATATATATATCACATTAGTTCCCACCTTTTAATACAAGAGCTGAATGAAGGATGCAAATACCTCAACACTATAGCAACCTGGAAATGCTGCTCACAGAAGGCAGGGACCCCAGCAAGACTCTGAAAGTTCTCATTTCTCCTGACTGAGACCAAGGAGTGCTGGTAAAGGGGCCTCTTTTATGATGCAGGTGGGTGATTCGCAGATACATCACTACAAACACTGCAGTGAAGGCAGGTGCTCTCAAACACTTCCACTTACTCCAAACAGAAGCAACTCAGCCTTCATGAGAGCTTGGACAGGGTAGCTCAGCGCAGGAGCCCCAGGGCCACCGGCTTCGGTCAGTGTAGGAGCCACTCAACAACCTCTCAGCATTTAGGAAAATTTTGCAGTCCTCATCCTCACTGGGAAATCTTACTGACTTACTAATAACATGTAAAGGACCAAGGTTTGATGCAAAAGAAGTCATAGATTCATTTGTTAACAATATGTACATGCGTCAGCACACATTATGTCTGTACACTACTGTACACACATTAACTCTCATTTCCTGCCACTCTCCAGGCCTCCCCATGGTTGAGGGGGAGGAGGACGGGAGGGACTGGGGACTGCAGACAGAGGACGGGCTCTGAGTATCCCACACCCACCACTGCTCACTTGGATATAGGAAGTCCCCAAAACGGTGAAGTCAGACCGCCACAAAATCTGCCAAAGGAAATTCGATTATGCCGAGCCGTCCATAAGCCCACACCAGGGAGGGCGGCAAACGGCGAGGTGGCAGCAGTGTTTTCCCTGGAGAAAGCCAAGTAGTGTCCCCTCCCCACCTGGTTTGAAAGGGACAACGCTGAGCTCCAGAGTGCTGCACAGCTGAGTCCTGGGGGCCAGCGGCTGTCACTGCCTGACAGAGAAGAGCCAGGGAAGAGCCAGGAAAACATAAACCTCCTGACGTTTGACTGAACTGCATGTGAAACTGGCACCCACCGGAGGAATCGCAGCGTCCGTGCTGAATCTCTGAACTTGCTGCCACAGACACATGGCAAATGTGTCCTTCACTGGCTTCCACCCGAACTGATTTCACCAGGGCACAAGCAGCAGCTCATGGGTGGTGGCCTCCTCAGCTACTGTGCTTTAGGTCGCATTGTCATTGTCACCTCCTGGTCTAGTCAGCCCTGGCTCCAAGCTCTCCCGGTTTGGGGAGGGAAGGGGCCCCTTTCCCACACTTTGACTTTGAGCCTGGACACCTGGGGTCCCATGGGAAGGAAGTCAGCTACAAACAGGGCGCTCTGTCCCTCTGGAGAGTCCTGGAGGCCCGTGCATTTCCCTGGAGGCCTGATGGCTGGGCCAGGAGGGGGCGGGGTTTCAGGGTCAGGACCAGGGACCCAGGACCTCCAAGGAGGCAGCTGGCCTTCAAACCTTATCTGGAAAGTTCTGTTTTCCCAGTAAGTCTCTAAGGCCCCGGGCTGAGGTCATTTCAGAGCCTGTCATGGCCTAAGAAGTGTCGGGATGAGGTTTTTTGCTTTCGCCCCTGCTGGCCTGAGCCAGTGGGTCCCATCCTGCCCAGAGCCTGCTCAGCCGGTCACCACTGGAGCACGAGGGGTGAGGGTCCACCCGCCGTCAGCTCTGCTCTGCAGTCTGAGCGAGAGGAGCACACACATGGCAAGGCACTCAGATCTCCCCCAAGTCCCTTAGCCTGGCGCCTCATCTCAGCCCGGCTCTCCCTCCAGCTCCAGGGACTGACAGCCAGCTTCAGGGTGCGGGCACAGAGGCTCCATGAATGCCAGCTCCTTGTCCAGCCTTCCTTCCTCCCCTCTGGGTCGTCTCCCCATCACTGGGCCCGGTCACCTCACGCTCCCCGTCGCTCCCAGACCACCAGAGCACCCCAGTGCCGCCTTGTTCTGCCACCAGCGCCCGGGATTCTGGGTGTTGATGGATTTGAGCTGAGGGCAGCGGGCGTTCCTCTGCCTGCAAACACCTCGGATGCCAGGGCGCCTGGCTGTATCTTTGGACTGGAGAACGTCCAGCGGTCCCGGCGTTGGGGAAGGGGGTTCCCTGGGGCAGGCTCTTCAGGGAAGACCCACTAGGCCCTCCCGAGGTGTGGGCCCTGAATCCAGATGCAGTGGAGGGAGGCAGAAGCGTGCTGAGGAATGCAACACCATGGAAGCGGGGTGCGGGGGGGGGGCAGGATCCTTCCTGGGTTCCCACGGGGTTCTTAAAGTATTCGTTTCTACACAAAAGCAATTGAATTTCCAGAACGAATCTTGGTTATTTTGAAAAAGGGAAGTTTGCTCCTGTGCGTCCAGCTGGAGCCCGCCTGCCATGCGGGCCAGGGTGGGGAGGGGAGTAGGTCCAGGGCTTCCATTCTCCAGTGCCCAGTGTCGGAGCATGTGGACATAAGGGGCACCTACTATGGCACCTACCATTGCACCATCCCACCTCCCCTTGGGCCAGGACACCCTCCTTCTACTGGCCTGCGGACAGGACCAAGACAAAGATCCATGCATCACGATGCTTCAATCGGAATCTGGGTGAAGTCCAAGGAATCTCTGATCCCAAGACCAACTTCCTCCCTCTCCTGAGTGGGCAGTTGACGGCAAAATGAAGCCCAAGGGCAGGGGAGAGACCGGGCAGCGTCATCAGAGCCCGAAGGCTGTCTTATCCTGCCCTCGACCATCTTCCCAAGCAGGTGACTGAGCCTTGATGTCTGCTCCTCAACAGGTACCCACAGTGCTCACCAAAGCAGCCCTCGCTGGGCAGGAGAGGGTCTCCAGAGTGAATCTTGCGTTCACTCCCTTTGCAGGCAGCCATGCCCCCCCCCCACGTTTGTTTTCCTTTCAGGCAGACCAGTCCTGGCCCTGTGGCTCTCTGAGCCATCTGGCAGGCCTGACAGAAGCAAGCAAGCAAGATGTCCATCTTACCAGACAACACCTCTGTGGATTCTTCTAGCTCTCTTTGAAAAAACCCGAAATAAAAACTGGAGATGCCTGTGCACCTGTCCCTGAGCCCTGGCCCCTGGCCCCCGTTCTCTGAGCTGGTCTCTCCATGTTCCAGTGCTGGATTCCCCCAGAACCCACGTCCTCCCACCTCTGCCATCTCCTGGGCAGCCCCAATGCCTCAGGAACCCGCCTCAGGGCAGAGCTGGAACGCGGGGGAAAGTGCCACATCTGGCTGTCCTCACCACACCTCTCATTTACCCATCCTAACCTCCAAGCTGCACGGGTATCGCATGCTCAGAGGCAGCCAGGCAGCCAGGCGCAGAGCAGGGGCCAGGGAATGTGAAAACCATGCTTTGGGAAGAGGACCGCTGAGCTCTGTAGCTGCTGGGCTCCCTTCTGCAGCTGACAACTGGTGACACTCCATTCCAGCCTGGAGGCTGAACTGGCCTCCGGGGGGGGGAGGGCACAGCAGCTTATGCTAAGGGCCCGTCAGGGAAGGAAGCCAGGATGTGTTAATGGCATTTGGCTAGAACTGCGTGAGCAGGCAGCCAGACTGTGGTCCTCGGGCCCTCAAAGGCCCCTTTCATCTTCAGGATGCAGCGGTCGCCATTACATCTGTGTGTGGAGACATGGAGGACTGGGCCAGTGGACCAGTGGATGTTACAGAAAGACCCAACAAGAGTCACTAAACCTTTGGGTGATGGACGCCTTTTGTTTGCTCAGCCAGCATGAGATGACTGTGGCCTGTGCCAGGCGGCGTCCTCGGCATGTCCCCCCTGCGCCCACTGGAGGACCCCTGGCAGGCCGCCCGGTACTCGACCGTCGCTCGTGTTTCTGTGTTCCTACCCTTCTTCCCAGTAATCACGTGGGCAGGATGGGGGTCTACAAAATACTTGCATTTATTTAGAAACATCTCCTCTGCATTTCGGGAGGCACAAACTACGGCGAGGACCCGTCGCTCTGAGAGGCCGCTGGCCCCACTTGTGAAATGAATGATATTAGAAGTTGTAAAAGTTCGCCTGCTTACAAAACTGTAGCCCTGGCCTATGACTGAAAGCAGATTTCCCACCATGACAAAAATAAGAGTCAAGCCTCTACAGGGCAAATTCCCATGTGTTTCTTTCTCTCTGGATTTAACTTTAGTGTTATAGACTTGATCTCTGGTGCCAGGAAGGTGGACTGAAAATTGGTTAGACTAGGAAACAGTACAGAAAAGCCAACATTGTATACCTCATTGAAAGTTCAGCTGCTGCTGAAACCCTGGTGAGGGGTGGGTCTGCACAGAGGCAGCCTGAGGACAGAGTCGCTCTGCGGTGCTGGTGGCTCTGCGGTGCTGGCGGCTCTGCCGTCCTGGCCGCTCCAGCAGACGGGTCACAGCTCTGATTGCGCGCGCTCCTCCGCTGGCTGCCTGGCCTCTCCAGCAGCCAGGACCTTGATGATTTTCCTGGACTCCTGGTACTCGACAAGTCCGTACGCCAGCATGGCCACAGTCAGCGTGCCCAGGAGGATGTAGAGTTTGGTGCTGACACACAGAAATGAGCTGTAGCCGAAGGCAATGACAAAGCCCAGGGCTTCCCAGAGGCGGTAGTTGGCAAAAGCAGCTTCTTTCTTCTTCTCAAACAGAACGCCGTAGAGAGCTGTGGAGGAGGCGCGGGGTGAGGACGCTGCACGGGACCCCACACATTACCACCCCAGGGCAGCTCTGCCTCTGCCCCGTCCCAGACACCTGCTTGCCTTGGCCTAGTGGATGACCCAAAGTCGGGGAGGCAAGACCCCTCTTGAGGAGGAGAGGCCGCTGCGGACAGCGTCACCTCCACTTACACCCTCTGCCCCCACCCCTGCACCAGAGGGATGAGTTGTCCTTTCACAGATCAGAGCGCATGCCCAGGCCCGCGCCTCGCTCGTTGGCCTCTAGCAAGGCCCGGCTCTGCGGCTTGACTGGCCCCGGCCTGTCTGACGGACCGGGACAGTCGACACTCACCATTGTTCTGTGTCTGCCAGACGGCGTCCGACAAGCCCCACAGGCTGGGGAGGAGGAAGAAGGCGGCCATCTGGGTGGGTCGTGGATGCCATAGCAGGAGTGTGATGATGCAGGACAGGTGGGTGACCGCACCTGGGCAGAGGGGCCAGAGGACAGTGAGCAGCTTGGACGCACCACCTGGGCCAGCCAGGGCCTCTGCTGGCTTTGCTGCCTGCAGGCCGCCTGGGTGACGCTGAAGGAGGGCAGCCGGGGGCGGTGGGCCCTGATCTGCGGGGAGAGGGCAGACCATCCGCACTGCGGGCCTGTGCAGCCCTCTGCTGCCTCAGCTGTGGGGCGCAGGGCACTGGGTCTGGGTCTGGGGGCCTCCGAACCCCAGGGGCCCAGAGCAAGTGGAAGTGCCGCCTCATTAAGGTGAGTGGAACCCTGTTCTTGCTGTAAGGCTGGGGGACAGGAGGGGTGCTTCCACAGCGAGAGCCAGGCCTCCGGGTAGGACCAGGGTCAGAGGGAACGGAGGGAAGGAGGGAGGGAGGGAGCGAGGGAGGGAGGGAGAGAGGAAGGGGACGGAGAAGGGAGGAACAGGGAAGGAAAGAGAAGGGAAAGAAGGAAGGAAGGAGAGGCGGGAGGAGGCAGGGAGGAGGGAGGAAGTCATGCCTTCTCCGGGGCATTGCCAGTCAACAGTCTGGGCGCCCTGATCCATGCCTGGGGCTGCTGCAGGCCGAGGCCACCTACCCAGTGCGTAGATGGCCGCCCTGCCCGTGTGCCGGGAGAGCTTCCCGTACAGCAGGGAGCACACGGAGGTGGTGCCTGAGAAGCAGATCATCACGTAGCCCACAAAGTGGATGCCCAGGGCACAGGTGGTGTAGGACTGGGGACAAAGACAGAGCAGCGTCACTGGTGCTCGAGAGGTCCCGGTGGCTCAGGCCTGAGGCTGCGGGTAGGAGCTGGGGCTGGCACGCGCTGACCCGCGGGGGCCGGGCAGCAGGGCTCATGTGTGAGGGCCCCTCTCCAGGTCAGAACGGAGAGCAGACAGCGGGGACCCAAAGCCACACCGACCTCTTCCCCACACTCTGCCCTGTCCTGCGGCTTCCACCAGCTCAAACTTGCTGTGAGCCAGAAATAAAGTGGCCGCCCCCGAGGGCAGGCACGGAAGTCCTGCAGCGCCCCAGCAGCTCCTCTCCTGTCGCAGGGAACCAGAAGACAGGGGAGCAGGACCACTGCCTCAGGATGGCTGTCTGATGAAGGGGCATGCCCGCCTGCCCCGCAGACTTCCTGGAATCCCTAACACTGTCCTAAGAGCAGCGCTGCAGATCAGACTATGACCCCGACTGTCGCTGGGACACACTTGCTCTAAAGGCCTGAAGCTCAGGGTGGAAGTTGCTGCGTTTCCGGTGCTGTGCTGGCAGTCCTGCCTGAGTGGGGCTCAGGACAGGGCTGGGGGGAGCGTGGCTGGGGGGCCGCTGTGCCACATGCCTGCAGGCACAGCTGGCTTCCCCTGAGGCCGGACCCAGGCACACTGGCCAACGGGGTGACTGTCACCAGGGATGGATTCTGGGCCCGGGGTGAGAGGCCACCGTGGCAGGTGACCAGAACGACAGGGGTGACCCCAGGGTGGCGGGCGCTCCGTGGTTCTGGTTGTCCCCACCACTGGCAATGGACACCTCTGTGTCCTAGTGCTGGCGAGGGGACAGCTGTCAGCAGCTGCCCACTCCCCGCCTGGCAGGAGGTCCCCCTGCCGAGAAGGACTGGGAGCTGGGGTGGGTTGTCACCAGCCAGGCCCTGGGGAGGCCTGCGGGAACCAGGCTGGTGTGGCGTGCGGGAGCCGCGGCTCTGCTTCTCTCCTACCCTTGTGTATTCACCAGAGATGAACCCCTGCTGCAGTCCGCTATACAGCGGCAGCAGAACCAGGAGGCGCAGGCGCCCATCTCTGAGCAGCCGGAACGTTGACAGCAGCGTGGTCCAAAAGGGAGTTGGCTTTCCCTGCTCTTCTTTTCTGCTGGATTCAAAGTCCTCCAGGGGTTCCAGGAATATGGCTATGAGCAGGATCGCCAGGACACCACTGACTGAAAGCAACAACAGGCAGACGGCTTCAGGGGCCTGCAGGGAAAGCCGCTCTACCAGGGAAGGCTCCACCGACGGCCACTCCTCCTGCTCGGGCCGCCATGGCGAGGTTAGGTGCTGCCAGCCTACTTGTGGCCTCTGCTGCCCTCCACTGTGCATGGGCTGGTTCAAGACAAACCTGTCTTGTTTGAGGGAGCAGAAGAGCTTGGGGTCTAATGCATGGTACTCTCCTCCCTAGTTCTTTAACTGTGGGAACACTGTAACCATTAGTATGGCTAATGTAGCGGGGCGTCAGTGGTGTACCTTGTGACTCAGGCACTGTGATTTCACAGAACTGGTGATTTCAGTTTTGAAAACCAAGCATCCATCATTTACAGAGAGATATGTTTTAGCTGAAAAGTGTTTTATGTCATAAACCCTAATTTTTAGCTGGAATGTGGCCTAGAGGTAGAGTGCTTCCCTAGCAGGCACAAAGCTCTAGGTTCAATTCCTCAGTATCACAGACTCAGGGAAAAAAAAGAAAATCAAAGGTGGTGCTGTGGCTCAAGTGGTTGAGCTCTAGCCTTGAGAAAGCTCAAGGACAGTGCTCAGACCCTGAGTTCAAACCCAGGACTGGCAAAGAAAGAAAGGAAGGAAGAAGGAAGGAAGGAAGGAAGGAAGGAAGGAAGGAAGGAAGGAGGGAGGGAGGGAGGGAGAAAGAAAAGAAAATGGGGCATTTAACAATAGTATATGCAGATATAGTATTTGTAGTGTGAAAACAATGAAAAACACAACAAATATTTCAATCGTCCACACATACTTTTCCTTTAAAAATTAAGAGTTGGGGCTGGGCGTTTGTCCTAGTGGTTAAAGTGCTTGCCTAGCATGCACAAAGACCCAGGTTGTATTCCTCAGTACCACATACATAGAAAAAAAGCCAGAAATGGTGCTGAGGCTCAAGTGGTAGAGCTCTAGCCTTGAGAAAGTCCAAGGACAGTGCTCAGGCCCCGAGCTCAAGCCCAGGACTGGCCAAACAACAACAACAACAACAACAAAAAAAAAACAACACAAAAAAATCCAAACACCCCCCCCCAAAAAAAACCCTGACAATCTAGTCTCAGCCATATGCCTTAGTTCATAAAATCTTATCTCCTCTGACACTATGAAGGTGGTGCACAGAGGGTCTGCGGCCTCCTAAGTCAGGTCATGAGCACGTGTCCACCCTTCCCATCTCCCGGTTCCCCTTCTTGTCCTGGCCCACACTTGCAGGTTCATTTTCAAGAGTCTGAGCATCACTGCTGCGCTCGCTTGTCTGCTGTCCCTTCATTTCTGTGTCGTAGACAATGAACACGCAAGACAAAAGGAAAACCAAAACAACAAGGAAAACGTCTGGTTTCCACGTCTTGGTGTCATTTGGATAGATATTATTTTATATGATTTGGATGATTTCATCTGGTTGGGTACAGAGGCATTGCACCTTTGTGTTCCTCCCCTCAGGGGAAAACCCAGGTGGATTTGTGACTTTCAGGCTTTCATCGGAAGCCTGGCAAGGAGGGCTGCAGGGCCTAGCGGGCATCCAAGTGCCCGTGGCCACCGCCTGCCCACCTGAAGATGACACGGGTTATTCTGACTCGCTGGCTGACCCTACTCGTACCTCCGGTGGCCAAAGCTCCTCTCAGCCACCACTGGATCCCAGGGTGGAGGGGTCCTGAGTCCGTGGGTTCTGCAGGCCACTGAGGCAGCAGGAACGGTCAAACCAGCCCCGCGTCCCCTCTCCAGCTTGGCAGAAGGGAGCGTTTAGTGGGACGTGGTAACGTGCGCACAGGTGCGTGTCGCCCACAGCCTCTGCGCTGGACCCGCGTCAGGGGCCCCGTCCCTCTGTGGTGGACACTGCTTCTTTCAGCGCACCACCTGCAGATGACCTGGCCCCACGCACGAGCCAGGGTTGGGGCGGGGCTCCGTGCGGGGGGAGGGGACGGAACGTACCCGTGTAGACGCTCAGCAGCATGTAGATGAGCGGCTGAGAGGGGCCCTGCGTGCTGTTGAGGGCGGCCGACACCATCAGGCAGTCCCGGGCCCCGCAGGACTCCAGCTGCTCCTCCGAGACGGACTCTGTGGAGTCAGAGCAGATGGTCAGGCTGGGCCTGCGGTGGCTCCACGGTCGATAAGGTGGAGCTCTGTGGCAGGACGGCCTGGGGCCAATGCCAGCGGCCAGACTGTTCAAGCAAGGATCAGAGACACTAACCCTGAGGCTCAGGTTACAGAGTCTGTCTAGGAGTAGAGAATTAAATCAGTATTCTGCCAAGATGTAGAGAAAAAAGAAAGACTGGGGATAGGGATCTGCTTACTGAGCATACTGCTTGCTCCACATCACCGAAACATTTCCAAATCAGTCAATAAGGGAAAAGGCGCATCCCCCAGGCTGGCCACCCGTGCTGTGTCACCCTCCGGTCGGCCGTACCTCCAGTGGGCGTCTGGCCAAACACCAGCGAGGAGATCAGGTTGCCCCACACGCCGGAGGACTGGAAGATGAGGAAGAAGATGCCAAAGTACTGGTTGACCACGTCCTTGCCCAGCTGGCCTGTCTTCTCCGCGTGCCAGGTCCCCAGGACGGTAAGGTAGGTGCACTGGGCTGACCAGAGCGGGGCTGCACCCAGCCCCAGCAGGACGGATGTGGGGATCAGCGTGAACCTGCAACACGAGAGCCGTGACCCCCAGCCTGCCCTGGCAGGGACATACCCCGAGCTACCCTCTCCACGCCCGGGCCCGAGCATCCCTGTCCCCAGAGCCGGCAGGGAGGACGAGGAGTGGGGGCGGGGGTGCAGGGGATTAGGGAGCTGGCACAACGCCCCACTGCCAGGGAAGCTGGCCCACGAGCGCAGGGCCGTACCAGCTGGCCTGGAAGTTTCCCAGCGAGAAGGCCACGTAGCAGCACATGGAGCCCACGATGGTCCACTTGCAGCCGCACTGCTTGATGAGGATGGGCGGCAGGAGCATGGACGACAGAAGCACGGCCCCGTAGAGCGAGCTGAGCGTGGCCACGCCCATGCCATCCTCACTGTACAGGCTACTCTGTGGGGACAAGGGCGGCCAGCCCGTCAGAGGCCGTGGGGACGGCGGCCCAGGGGCCAGGACGGGGCTGGGATGCAGGGAGGAGGCGCAGCCCCGTGCTCAGACAGGGCCCGACCTGGAGGCACCCCAGGACCTGAAGGCACCCCAGGTTCCAGACCACCAGCAAACGTGGTGGCCCCAGGGGAAGCCAGCCTGTGGGGATCAGGCTGACGACGCTCCACGCAGCGCTCCCAGGCCCTCGGGTTCTGGGTCTCTCTCTGCCTGGGCACTGAGCTTGGGAAGCGCGGAGCCGCTCTGGGCTCCCGCTGTGGGCAGGGCAGGGCAGGACAGGGCGCTTGTGGCAGTGCACACTCCTCGGGGCTGTGTCTCCACCCGAGTGCTGGCCCAGCTTTCCTGGGACCTGACAGACCCGCGGGCCGGGGAGTCGCTGGATGGCGTCCACAGTGGAAGGGACCAGCGAGGCTGCCTCTTCCTCGTACTTCACGGGGCGGGGGGAGTTCCTACTGCACAATCCTCAAGAGCCGGTGTCTGCCCAGGCTGAAATCTCCAGAGGACACCATGAGGTTCTGGAGGAGCTGCAGTGACGGCCGTGGTGGCCGGCAAGTCAGCAGTATTTGAAGGGCCCAGGAGGCCTGGCCTTCAGTTCACAGTCCTAGGTGGGTTCCTTTTTCTTTTTTCTTTTTGCCAGTCCTGGGGCTTGAGCTCAGGGCCTGAGCACTGTCCTTGGGCTTTTCCCTCAAGGCTAGCGCTCTGCCACTTGAGCCACAGCACCATTTCTGGCTTTTTTCTAAGTATGTGGTACTGAGGAATCGAACCTGGGTCTTCATGCACGCTAGGCAAGCACTCTACCACCAGGCCACACTCCCCTCCTCCTCCTCCTCCCCCGGGTAGGTTTCTGTGATCCAATTCTAGGCACACAAAACCAGGCAAGATGGCACTCACTTGTCACTAGATTCTCTAAGAATGTCCCGCAGTGTCACTGCCAGCCCCTGGGGTGGCACTGAGGGATTGGGGGCCCTGCGTCCTGCTGCCAGGCCAGGCCTCAGAATTCCCTGGAGGTCTCTTCCCTCAGGAAGACGTGAACTCCATCCCTGGTCTATGTCTCCATGGCCCTGTGCCACAAAGACTTCAGAATGCAGGCAATTTCCTCCGAGCTCACAGTTTTCATTAAAGCAGAACCACGGCATCTAATGATCTGTGGTAAACTCGTAGAATGCCCCAATTAGAAAGCCAACAGCTGGGAACCAGCATTCCCCATGATGTTTCTGGTACTTCCTTTCGGGGCCCCAAGGCAAAGAGCATCTAACCAACCACTGTCTCCAGTGCTCTGTCCTCTTGTCCAACGATCAATGCCACACGGGCCACACGTGTCACCGGCACTGGAAGTTTCATACAAAAACCAAAGTCCGAGGAAGATGAAGGAAGAACAGATGCCAGGGTGGAATCCTATTAAATTGGGCACCAGAGGCTCACACCTACAATCCTAGCTACTCAGGAGGCCACGTCTGTGACGTCTGGAAGCCAGCCTAGGCACACAAATCCCTGAATCATCAAAATGCTGGACAGGGAAGTGTGACTCAAGTGGAAGAATCGAGCAGAACAAAGGCCTGACAGAAGAGGTGAGCCTCCTGTGGTACGCCTGCGCAGGCTTGGAGGTCCGGCGTGGAGGTGAGGGCATCGTGCTGGGCCTGTGCTTACCTGCAGGTTCTGCAGGCCTCCAAAGGCGGTGAAGAGGAGGAGGAACCCGAAGGAAACCACGAGGACGTTCCTCAGGCTCCTCTGCATTTCGAGGTCCGGAGCACCCACCGTGGGCAGTCGTGCAGACGGACAGGTCCCTGGGAGACACAGAGGAGCCCCGCAAGAGGGCGCTGCACTGACCACCGGGCCCCACCGCCCACTGATGGCTAAGGCCGGCCCAGCCTGCGAGAAGCCCAGGGCTTCTTCCCGTCTGCCTGACTGCAGGGGCAGGCAAAGGTTACGGCTCTGCTGCACTGTTTCCTACTAATTCCAGGTAGGCACGTCCCTGTGATAAAGTGGTAATTGTGGACTTGTGTGTGCATGTGACAGTACGGGATGGATTTGGCATTGTCATGTACACGTGACGGTATGTGACAGAGTTCATATTTACGTGGCATGTGACGGTACCTTCTTTGTCCTGAGAAGCTGTCAATGATGCAGAATGTGAAATGTTCTTCTGTCCTAAGGAGCAAAGCACAAATGTGACCTTCAAGACACGGAGCTCGGTTTTGAAAGAGGGTGGTTAATGTGCCGATAAGAACCCGGGCCAGAGTCTCGACCGCACGAAGGTTTAATGAGAGGAGCGGGCTGCTCTGCCTGCATTTACACTTATCACTGCAACCCTTGTTCCCTTGCAGGACGGTGTCGAGGCTCAGGAAAGCTCACGTGTCAGCCGCCACACAGGGTGGCCCAGAGCTGGGGAGGCTCCCCTGCTACAGCTAAGTTGATCGAAATCCACTGTGAAACCAGCTCAGGTGACGCCAACAACGCCGCCCACACTGCACCTCACCACTGAGAAAGCCCGCTGCTCCACTCAGACGCACGCTCACACTCCCGGAGTGCCGTGACCTTGGTCGTGGATGGCAAGGGAAGTCCGACAGCCCGGTCCCTCACTCGCAGGAGGGGACCCCACTAT
This sequence comes from Megascapheus bottae, assembly GCF_031878675.1. Taxonomy (NCBI): domain Eukaryota; kingdom Metazoa; phylum Chordata; class Mammalia; order Rodentia; family Geomyidae; genus Megascapheus; species Megascapheus bottae. Next base: position 1,685,398 of record NC_143516.1, on the reverse strand, counting down.
TGGAGGGGCACAGCCGGAGGGGGCAAGGTTCTCAGCTCAACTGAGCCCTGTGGAGTAACGGCCCTGAGCACTGGCTGAGGACTGCTTATCTAGAACGAGAGCTCCAGTCTACAGGCCGTAACCCTGGAAACAGGGCTGCATCTTGACCTTCGCCCTCAGCCAGGCCAGGCCAGGCCAGGCAGGTCTGTGCTCTGAACTCTACTTCCTCTTGAAAACACAGGTTGTAAAACCCCAGGGAGCCAGCTTTGCTGTGGCTTGATGCACATGGACTGACGGCGGGCTGTCTGTCAGCATTAGTGGCTCCAGCGCTGGCCTATCTGTACCTTGATGCTACGAGACCCCATGCTTGCTTTCTCCTCTGGATATCTGAACATGCAGAGCTACACCACCAACACTTAGCGCTTGGCCCTAAGAGCTGCTTCTAGCAGCTTCTGTCCTCACAGCCTGCTGGGGCTCCCAGAGAGCTTTGTGGCTTTGTAAGATCCCTTCGGAGAATTGTTTCATCTTTGCAAGTCACAGCTCTTCTCCATTTCCGGCATCACGGCTCTGATCACGTCTGCCTTCCTCTCTCCCTCACGGCCCCTGCGTGTGCTATGTTGAGGATTTTAACAATGAGCCGTGTTTTTTGCTGAGTTAACTTGATTTGTGGCAGCAGAGTCTCACAACAGAAGCCTGTGAGCCCCGCCCGCCCACCTCTGTGAGGAGAGGAGGGGCGGAGAGGCCCTTCGCCAACTCGTGGCCCCTCACCCACGTGGACTCTGGCCTGTGAGGTGGACACATTGCTGCAGACCTCCCCTGGGATGCCGGGAACCCGAGAGTGGACGACGAAGGCGGCCACAGCACTGCAGAGCCACGAACCCAGACCAGGGGTTCTAAGCACCAGACACGGTTCATGTTGTGTTTTCCCTGCACACCAGCTCTTGAGGAAAGACAGGGTGCAGACCTGCTCGGATCCAATCACGCGAAGGACCCACAGCTGGGGGGAGCTAGAAAAACTTTCAGAGCCTCAGGACACTGGACTCCCCAGTACGTGGCCAGACCACACGAGTACGTGGCCTGACACTAGATGGCGCCATTTACAAGAGAACCACTGTTCAGGAAACTTTCTGCTCAGATCAAGATGGCTTTATTTAATTTAATTAATTAATTTATTTATTTTGCCAGTCCTGGGCTTGAGCTCAGGGCCTGGGCACTGTCCTTGGACTTTCTCAAGGTTAGAGCTCTACCACTTGAGCCTCAGCACCACTTCTGGCTTTTTCTATGTATGTGGCACTAAGGCATCAGACCAAAGGTTTCGTGCATGCTAGGCAAGCCCTCTGCCACTAGGCCACACTCCAGGCCCAAGATGGCTTTAATGTAAGGCACGTCTGTAATCAACTGTTTGTAATTATGAGGGTACTCATGTGAGCACAGTAATACAAAGTTTTCTGGATAGTTACATCTGGTGTCTAACAGCAGCATTGAGAAGGTTCCCATGGGCCCTGCTCAATCCGAAAGCTATGGGGAGGGAGGGCACAAGCTCTTGGCTCCAGTGGGAGCTCTTCACGTGTGTAAGTAAATATGGTCAGAGCTTCCCCTCCTCCCTCCCTCCGTCTTCCCTTCCCTTTCCCTCTTCCTTCCTTCCTTCCTTCCTTCCTTCCTTCCTTCCTTCCTTCCTTCCTTCCTTCCTGTCTTCCTTCCTTCTGTGCTTGCTCTCTTGCTTTCATGCCATTCCTAGGGACTGAACTCAGGGCCTGGGTCCTGTCCCTGAGCTCTGCCACCCTCTACCACACGAGCTAAAGCTGTTCTTCTGGCCTTTTGGTAGTTACTTGAAGAGTCTCATGGTCTTTTGTGCCCAGGCTGGCTTTGAACCTCAGTCCTCAGATCTCAGCCTCCTGAGTAGCTAGGATTGCAGATTTGGGCCATTGGAGCCCTTTTTTTTTTTTTTTTTTTTAAGGAAGAATGGTTTGTTAGGGGGCACTAGGTTTTTGCCTGCAATCCTCTCTACTCAGGAGTCTGAGATCTGGGGATGAAAGATGGAAGACAAATCTGAGAGATTCTTATGTTCAGTTAGCCAGCAGAAGGCCAGGCGTGAGGTGTGGCTCAAGTGCTAGAGTGCCAGCCTTGAGCAAAAAAGCCGATTGATAACAGATGGCCCTGATTTCAAGCACTAGTATTGGTCTGTGTGTGTGTTCACACACACACACACACACACACACACACACACACGCACACGCACGAGTGATCTGTGTCCTGGGAAAAGGTTTTGCACAAGTACTATGCAGCACAAACAACATCAGCAGCTGGGCGGCCCTGGGGCCAAGGAAATGGCTGGCTTAGGGGAAAGGCTGGCACGGGTGAAGGCATCACAAGTGTGGACAGGTAGACTGGCAGAAAACAGCACCTCTGAAACTCGGGAGGAAGAAGGAAAGGAAAGGAAAGTCCCTGTCTGCCTGGGCGAGCGGGGGCCTGCCCCCCCCCCTCGTTCCCAGAGGAAGGGCGCTCCTCCCCACACCTGCTGGGGTCCACGCCTCACTTTTCCTTCCTTCTCCTCCTGCCTCCACGCTCCTCCCGGCAAGACCCATGGGAAACTCAGGCAGAAAACTGACAGATGAGAGCAACCAGATGGAAGAGCGCGAGCTGGGCTTGAGGGGACAGACAGACGTCAGTGTCCCTTTGCCCAAGGCCAATCAGGAAGAGCAGGCAGCCCCCGCTGGTGTGACTGCCACACCAGCCCAACCCTGGAGGCCGTCCCCAGGGAAGGACAGCCTCCTCCACCAAGGGCTCTGGAGGGGCCTGGTGTCCACAGCGGAGACAGCTCAGGGCCTGCGCCCCATCCCACTAGCAGCCTAGGCCCCGAGACCCAAAACCCAGACAGGACAGATCAGGGCACCACCAGAACTCAGTGGCATAGGAAGCTGTGTCCTCAGAAGATAGGAAAGAGGGCTGCCCCTGGGGTGGGTGGACCTAAAAGCCCTCCGGACGGCTCGGGACGCAGTTATTAGGCCGAGAAGACGCTGCAAAGCAGAAGCTCTTCGCCAGGTCATCTGACGGGGTCTAATGATCAGAATGCGCAGGAGCTCCCCCCCCCCCCCAAGATTCAGGCTCAAGAGAGGCTCTCGGTGTTGAGCTCCAGAGCCCTGCTCAGGAGGCTCCGGCGGGGCTGTAAGTTCTAGGGTTCCCCTATTGTTTCCTGCAGTGGTTTCAAAGTTGCAGGCTTACACTGAGGTCTGGCGTCCGCGCTGAGGTGATCCCAGGACGGGCGAGAGAGTTGCAGCCTCGCTTCTGCTCACGCACAGCGGCGTTCGGTTCCCACGGAAGTTCTCCCCGGGCTCCCACGAGCCCTCGCCACAGGGCTGGGCCCGGATGGAGGTACCTAGCTTTGGGTCTGCCCTGTGCCCCTTACTCCCTGCACTCGACCTCTTCCCTCTGAGTCAGGACACAAAGAGGTTTCCAGGAGGCTGGGTTTTGAATGCACTATTTTTTTTTTCCCAAGGCACATTGAGAAATTGTTGGGCAACACTTGTTTGTGATCTCAGGTGGAAAGTCCTGTTTGTAAAGTCTGCTCTCCTAGGCTTGCGTTAGAAGGTAAGCAGGAGTCTGGGGCCGGCTGCAGGTCGGACGGGAAAGCAACTCAATGTGGTTTTGTGAGGCTCCTGTCAAACACTAGTGCTTAATCTGACTAAAACACAGGACCAGTTCATTTTCATGAAAAAAAATCATGCGTGTGCATCTATATGACTATATTTTAAACAGACACATGACTACAAAGGGTGTATTACATTACAAGTTCATTTTGCGTATATATATATGTATGTGTACATATACACATGCGTATGTGTATGTTTGTACACTTACAATGACTCACACCAAGTTTCTCCCTGGACACTAGAATCTGTGGAGGGTACAGCTATTTTCATTTTAATTTGCTACACCCGCGCAAGTACTCTACCACTAGGCCACACTCCCAGCCCCTGAGGGGCAATTAAAAAAAGAACATTATAAAGGAAATTTCTGGTGAAGAATTATAAAAACAAACCTTAAAATATAACCATGCCAGAGGCAAGCAGCAGTGTGGTTCGCCTATCTCTTGATCAAGTCTGGTTTCTGGCTTCCCCCCCTGTCCCCTGCACCGTGAGCAGGCCTCCCCTCCCCCCGCCCCCACCTACCCCAGAGTCCAGACAGCAAGCCGAGGAGATGCAGAGCAGAAGCAAGGTAGCCAGCCCCCAGGACTGCACTTCAGCCCCAGCTTACCCTTCCCTCTCTCCCTCTGCTGTGCCCACTTGGGCTGGGCTGTCTCCTGGCACAACTGTCAGTCTGTTTGTACTCTTCGGGCTTGGACTCGCTTTCCCTTCTGGCAGGCAAGTCCTTCGGGTCTGGCACGCTTAGCACGAGCCAGGAAGAAGTACGGCCCAGCCTTGGATGAACAGAATGCTCTGGACAGAGAGCTCCCCAGTTCTTTGCCGTCATCCCCCGGGGTGGCTGGGTCCCCCAACCTGAACCCCGGGGTGGCCGGCCAGTCTGGTGCAGGAGCAGGGCAGATCTGAGCTGGCTCTCCTCGGGCCCAGCGCACGTACCTGTCCATGCCACTCAGTTTGCCGCTCTCCTCAGGTGCCTCTAGCAAGGCCAAAGCCCAGGTGGCGGGGCCCGAGGAGGAGGCCGGGAGGAAGTCACGATGGCGATGTGCTGAGAACCAGGCGGGATTGTGACTCATAAGGGGAGAGTTCTGGGCTCCTGAGGCGTCAGGGGGGTCCACCCTGTGGTGCTGGCCCCTGCCAGCCTCTCGGAAGCCTCCGTAGCCAGCTGCTGCTGCTGGCAGAGGCAAGGCTGCTGTGTGCCTCTGGGTCCATCTGCCTTCTGGGTGCCAGGTGCGGTCAGCACACACACACACTTCCCCAGGTAAGCCTGTCCCTCGCCTATGTTCAATTGACAAGGTGACACGACTACCTCATGGCTCTTCCTGCCACCTAGACAGACAGCCACCGTCTTCCTCTACAGCAACACGAACTCTGCTTTATCAAACACAAGGAGAGCAAGGGCTCGCCGGGTAGGGCAGACACACCCGGCCCTCACCCCGTCCCACTCCCCCGTCCCACTCCCCTCCCCTCTCCTCCCCTCCCCTCCTTGGTGTTTTAAACGGCTTTGCCACATTACCTCAGTGCTAGTTTTATTTTAAAAAGCTGACTGTGTGCACTTGTTTTCCACTGGCTTTTTAAGCCCCTCCTATGTGCATTATTCGCTGGGCTAGACGCATGTTACCGACTCAGCATGAGAGGCCCACCTCGGGAAACCGCCCCGCCCCTCCAGCCCTGAAGCTTGGTCCTGGAAGACTGGACAGAGCCCCAGAGGGTGGCCCGGGCTGGGGTGGGGGCTGGCTCTGGGAGGCTCAGCCTCTGAGGCCCCTTGAGTGCTGGAGAAGAATTCAGGGCCAGCCAGCTGGCAGGGTCTGGGCGGGAAAGAGGAGACTTCCTGCAGCACTGGAAGTGGACTGGTTTCTTCCTGCAGGATGGCTTCAACATTTTCTCTAAACGAGGGAGCAGCACTCTCACAACCTCTGGAAGAATGTGCAGTGCAGCCCGGCCCTGTGCCGGAGCCAGCAGCAGAGCCTGGCCCTTTGCCCACGGGCGTGGGACCCAGTGGCAGGGCAGACAGGCTGATCCAGCTAACAGAGGCTGCTGCTGTCTCGGCGCCGCCAGGCCCTTCCGGGTGGACATCAGCAGAGCAGAGCCCTTCACTGGTGGGGGCCAGGGACAGGGCCCCTTCTCAAGCATGCTGGACAGACCTCACAGCGCCAGCATCTGCCCTATACCTCTGTGTCCTGGGCACAGTGGGGTGAACCCTCAGGTGGACAGCCGCCCCCACTCCCCTCCTCGAGAGCTCACCTGCAGAGGCTCCTCCCAGGCGCTGGCTCCAGCGCTGGGCTCTGGTGGCCTGTGGTCCTGAATTAATGCAATCACCTTATCTTGATCTCTCTGCAGGTCCCCTGAGTGCCTGGTTTGCAAGGAGCAGATCTCCTGATCTGAGGACAGGGAGGCCACCAGCAGAGGGGACGGATGACCCCAGGGCTCCTCTTTGAGTTGGTCCCTCTTCCCTGACGGCCTCTCCTGGGTAGGACTTCTTTTCAGTAACTCAGATGACTGACTCTTGTGGGGCACTCAGGAGTGGAGTTGATTAGCTTATTGGTTTGAGGAGAGGCCATGTTTACTGATAAACTGATGACACAGATAAGACTGGCTTCTTCCCTTCCACCACAGGGAGCTGGGATTAAAGGACGGCTGATTGGCAGTACCAGGCAGTACTGCTTTTCAATCAGTGCCTTACCAGAAGCAAAAAGCACTCCAAGTGTCTGCCGGTTCCACGGCGGAATTCTTAGGGAATTCAGAGTGGATGGGTGCTGTGGTGAGCCAGCAAACCCTGGGGCCATGTATAGAGAGCCAGTCTGCCCAGTCCCCCCCCCCCCCCATGGAAGGGGAAGGGACAGTGCTGGAAAGGGTGGGTGCCAGCCCGGCCCTAGGCCCCGAGGTGTGGGTGTCCTTCTCAAAGTGACCTGCAGAGAAGTCCAGTCCTGTGCTGGCTCCTCCTTGTGGAGGCCAAGGCTGGCATCTGTCCCTAGAGCCTGCAGAGGTGGGTGAGAGCTGGCCCACTTTGGTTCTCTGGCCTAAGGGAGAGCTAAGTAAAGCCTGCCTCATACATTTTTTTTTTTTGCCAGTCCTGGGCTTGAGCTCAGGGCCTGAGCACTGTCCTTGGGTTCTTTCTCTCAAGGCTAGAGCTCTACCACTAGAGCCACATCACCACTTCTGGCTTTTTTCTTTGTATGTAGTACCGAGGAATCAAACCTGGGTTTTCATGCATACTAGGCAAGCACTCTACCACGAGACCACACTCACGGCCCCTGTCTCATACTTTTAAACTCTGAAAACACAATATCAACTTTCTCGGAATTGTGTTGACTAAGCAAATTCCCACTGTAGAAGCAAATCCTTCTGTTTTTGTTGTGGCGGATGTGCCAGTTCTGGGGCTCACACTCGGGTCGGGGTGTTGTCCCTGAGCTTTGTGCTCAACACAGCCCTCTACTGCCTGAAGCACAGCTCTGCTTCTGGGGTTCTGGTGGTAACTTTCCTGCCCAGGCTGGCTTTGAAGCGTGAGTGCCTCTTCCGTCGTTAGGATTACAGGTGTGAGCCCTTGATTGGGTTTTGGACCTATATTCAGAATTCCCCAGAACTCCCATTGTGAGGAACACTCACACCCCTCCCAGAGACAAGAAGTGCAGCAAAAGCTAGATTCTGCAGCTGCTCTTGCTGGACTGGCGACTGTGAGGGAGGCTGGCTGTGGGGAGCCACAGGTCCTGCCCTTCCTGGGTGGAGGGCGCCTGGGGATTTTAGAAGCAGGCTTTTGGATACCCGCCCCCCGGCCCCCCGCTTTGTTCTTCAGTGTCGGGAAGGCTGTGCCTGCGCTGGCAAGTGGAGTTTGTAACTGTGTTCTTATTTTATGAGGGTCCATTCCTCCCTTGCTAATTGGCAAGACCCCTTCTAATCTGCCCTGGTTATCTGCGGGCTTTCCAGTGTGTGAACTTCGTCTGGCCTGCCACTCACTGTGTAAATGAGCCCTGGCCATTTCCCACCCAGAGCCCAATGCTTCCACTTGAAAATGGACCCCCACTGGCTTCTAACACCCCCCAGCTCTTATTGGTCTGATTGTTGTTCTTAGATCCTTTGTTTTTCAAGTCATTATAGAATTTTTTCACTTTCTTTATCACGGAAGTTTCCCTTGGTTCCCAGAGCAGAGTGTTGAACAGTGACTCAGGTGTGGTTGTTGTAAACAGCGGCGTCTCACACAGGGGATAAAGCTGTACATCACCCTTATGATAAAATTTAAATAATAATTAAAAGAAACTGCTGGGGTGATGCGGAGTCAGAACCAGTCCCATGAGTCCATCACGTGGCTGTGGCGGGAAGCCAGCTCCCATCCCCCGCTGGCGTGCTGCGCATGCCCTCTTTTCTGCTAGCACAGTGTCGGGGGCCCGCCTTCCCACAGCGCCCCACTTGGGCTCTCCACTGGCCCCCCACACTCTCAGAGGCAGCCAGGGGACCAGGGAGCCACACAGCTGTTTGGGTGGTCAGTGGCCCGTGGCAGGTCGCCCTCACTGGGCCGGTTAGCACTGGCCTGTGTTGGTTGGCACTGGTCTGGTTGGCACCGGCACCCAGATGGGCGTGTGGAGTCTGGGCAGAAGACCTGGCACCCCGTGTGGGTCCTCAGCTGTCCTGCGAGGAACGGGATCACGGGGGAGTTGGTGTTGGTGAGAGCATAGGCTGCAGGCCAACTTTTCACTTTTCTTACAAATTCTCGCCTTTTACCGTAGCAACGTGTACTGCGTAATTGTCTTTCACGTCCTTGTTCGATGTCAGTTCCACCGTACGTGACGTTCTGCGTGCCGGACTTGCTTCGTGAGTATTGTACGTCCGCGTGTGCCTGTTCTCACAGCAGGCAGAGCTGCGTGGATCACAAGCTCTACGCCGAGCTGCTCTGGGACCACAGGGTCCTTGGGCTGCCTCTGGAAGTTTGCAAGGCAGTCTGGGTGGAGATCACTCGGCAGGGCTTTCTTGTTTTCTTCGCAGTCTTGCGCTGTAGGCCAGGCTGCCCTCTAGCCCTCCAGCCTGAGCATCCGTGGTGAGATTACAAGCATGCACTACCCTGCGTGCACGTGACAAGTGCTCTGGGGGCCCTGACTGGAGGAGGGCCTGTGGGGAGAGGGAAAGGGGACTCAGCGGAAGGGACGCAGAGACAGGGAGAAAGGGACCGTGGAAACGCTGAGGCGTGGGATGGAAGAGCCCGGCATGACCCTTACTTCTCTCCTTTCTTTTGTCTCCCTCAAGAGGGTGGACCATGCAAAGAGCAGAAAATGGAAGATAAGACGACTGACCCAGGGTTAGAGCAGAAACTCTGGCAGGGGATTTCAGCCCCTACAGCCTGAAGATGACAGTTAAGCTGATAAAGCAAAACCTGCCTGACAACCAAAGGGCAACAGGCGCCTTCAAAAGAATGAGGAGTAAGAAGGACAAAGGAGGGCGGGTCTGAGGACAGCACAGCCAGCACTCAGGGGAGACAGTAGGAGATCCCCACCATTGCTGTCCAAGCCCCACCATGCCACCCAAGCTGGCCCTGCCAGGTGAGGACTGAGGAAGGGGCTGCATGCTGACCTGCGGCTTCTGCTCCTGTGTCTGTGCCACGCGCCCTCCTTTTCTGCCACCTGTCACCTTACTATGGTCACGTCTCACCTCAGTCCTTCTCTTCTCTGACACAAGGACCAAGGCTGTTTTGCCGCCCTGAACTTCCTGGTAGCCTGTTTGGTGTGCTGGTGAGAAGGTCAGGGAGGAGGTGTGTCCTTTCCTAACACAGACTCACAGGTCGTAGTCTAGCGTGGGTGACTAGCCTAGCCACAGGGGTCATACAATGTCACACAATGGTTTTCTGGAGCACCCCACCCACGGAAAGACTCATGATGGACTCCATTCCAGCCAAAGGTGGGCCGAAACCCAGTTCTAAAGCAGCCAAGCCTAGCAGGAAAGCCCTGGCCTGCAGGTCTGGTGTTAACGGCATCACCTTCCACTCCAGGACGGCTGCCCCTCTGTCTGCGTCTGTGAAGGGATTTGTCCTGAGCTGCTCTGGGTAGGACTGGGACCACCTGCCAGAAGACTTCTCCCTGGTGTCACTATGTCCCTGACTCCCTGAGACAATGGACTGTGGACTGGATAGCCTGACGCTGACCTTGAAGCCTGCCTGGGACCCATGAGGCTGGGGCTGCTTGAATGGTGGCTGCCTACCGCTCTCCCTCGACCCAAGGCCAGCGTCTTCAGCCTGCTGGGGGAGGAAGGGTGGCCCACAGGCAGAAGTACCCTCTTCCTGTGGCATGGCCACACCATGCAATCTCCTCCTAGTAAATGTCCCTTACCACCTCTCCATGTGCACATTGTGGGTGCTTTTTTGTTTCTTTCATTTTATTTGTTATTGTTGGGTAATGTCTAGAGGGGTTACAGTTACATTCACCAGGTGGTAGGTGCGATACTTCTCACACCTCCATGCCCCTTCGCATGGTTTTGTCCCCATTTCCCTCCCCCACCTCCCAAGAGTGCTCTTTCATTTCTTTTGCCAGACCTGCCTGGGTCTTGAACTCAGGACCTGCACACTGTCCCCAAGCTGCTTTTTTGCTCAATGCTAGTGTTCTACCACTTGAGCCACAGCACCACTTCTGGCTTTTGCTGTATATGTGGTACCCAGGGCTTCACGAAGGCTAAGCAAGCAGTCTACCCCTAGGCCACGCTCTGCGCCCCTGAGAGAATTCTTTTCATGTCAGATGCAAACATTTGGATGAGCTAATTTCTGAAAACAATTGTGATAAAAGAACAGATGCTTGGGGCTCAGAGAGCTCCTTGGCTGCCATAGCCTCAGGCCTTCGCTGTCTGTGTGTCTGGGTCCTGAGGAGGGACAGACTGTGGCTTCCTGATGAAGACTATTCTAATGGACAACCAGGTGGGTCACATCTGTGATCCCAGCTCCTCAGAGGCTGAGATCCTGTGAGAACTGTGGTTTGAGCCCAGGCAAATCTGTGAGAGACGTGTCCCTAATTAATCAGCGAGAAGCCAGAAGCATACCTCTGGTTCCGTGGCAAAGTCCCCGGCTTAAGTGAAAAACTGAGGGCTAGCCTGCAGGTCCGTGCTGGCCCCACACGCAAACGCAAGCGGCCCCTTACCCCCTCACCGTCACCTGTTCACAGGGCACAGCTGTGCATCTCGTCGCAGAAGAGGGCACATCCGCCAGCCTCAGGCTTTGTGGCCAGGAGGAGAGGAGTTCAGGTGCAGTGTGAATGCAGTGAGGGTGATGGGAGACTCTGAGGAAAGAAACGTGGCAGGAAAAAAGGTTGGTTATATGGCATGATGGCCGGGTGGCATGATGACACGATGACACGGTGGCACGATGACACGGTGGCACGGCACGGTGGCATGGTGGCCCGGTGGCATGATGACACAGTGGCCTGGTGGCACAGTGGCACGATAACATGGTGGCACAATGACACAGTGGCACGGTGGCACGATGACACGGTGGCATGATGTCATGGTGGCCGGGTGGCACGATGACACGGTGGCCCGGTGGCACGGGACGAGGTGCTCCAGAGCACAGTTGCAGTCCTCGGTACAGGTGTGGACTCTGGGTTGCGCAGAGGAAGGGTTAGGGCAGGGGACAAGGAGTTGAGGAGTCCGGGTTCAGGGGCGGCCCAGCCGACCGCTCCCGTTTCCTCGGGTCCTGGAGGTTATTGTCGTGGCTGATCACAGCTGTCCTTAACTGCTGCCCACCACCGCTGTCCACCACTGTCCACCACCGCTGTCCACCACCGCTGTCCACCACCACAGTCCACCACCACTGTCCACCACTGTCCACCACTGTCCATCTCCACTGTCCATCTCCACTGTCCACCACTGTCCATCTCCACTGCCCACCACCGCTGTCCACCACTGTCCATCTCCACTGTCCACCACCGCTGTCCACCACCACTGTCCACCACTGTCCATCTCCACTGTCCACCACAGCTGTCCTCCACTGTCCACCACCACTGTCCACCTCCACTGTCCACCACCGCTGTCCACCACTGTCCACCTCCACTGTCCACCACAGCTGTCCTCCACTGCTATCCACCTCCGCTGTCCTCCACTGTCCACCACCACTGTCCATCTCCACTGTCCACGACTGCTGTCCACCACTGCCCACCACTGTCCATCTCCACTGTCCACAAACGCTGTCCACCACTGTCCACCTCCACTGTCTACCACTGCTGTCCACCACTGTCCATCCCCACTGTCCACCACCATTGTCCACCACTGTCCACCTCCACTGTCTACCACTGCTGTCCACCACTGTCCATCTCCACTGTCCACCACCGCTGTCCACCACTGTCCACCACCGCTGTCCACCTCCACTGTCCACCACCGCCATCCACCAGCAGCTGTCTTTGGGAGCAGCCCCCCACCCGTCCCCATGAGATGGCCCCTGGCTCCAGGGGCTGTGGAAATGGCCTCACTCTGGGTGACCTGTCCCGAGGCCTCGGCTGTTCCTCGGGAGGTGTGGCCAGGGTGGTCAAGACCTGACCCAAGTGACCTGAGGGGGCTGCAGCGTGACTTGGAGAGAACAGCGGTGGCATCGGATGGGCTCCATGCCGGCCCCAAATAGGCTTTCACGGACTGAAGGTGAGCTGACGGTGAGAGGGGGAGGAGACCCTGCTGGGCAGAGCACACCTCGGGCCTGCACACCCTCCTCCTTCCCATCATGCCCCGGTGTCCACCCCACACCCACCGGGCGCCCCTGGCAGTGGCTCACAGAACTAAAGCGTCCCAAGCTGTGCGGTGCCTGGCTAGCGGGTCCTCGGGAAGCCCGCTCCAGAAGGGCTCTGGACCATTGCCATGCAGCATTGGAAAGAAAGCACATGGGGCAGGCCCTCCCGCAGCCGGCCCCGAGAGGACAAACCCCCACCAGAGAAGAGTCCACACCCCCACACCCCTCCATGTTTTCCTCCACCAGGAGAAGGTTAGGTGGATGGACAGGCACCGGCGTGGGGCACTGTAATCGGTCAGGAGCCCCAGTTATCAGGTCGCAGGGACACTCACCACCCGCCCACCACAGGCCGACTGGTCCTGCCGACCTCTGCGACCTATACAACAAATGTCTTCCCCAGCTACCCAGAGACACCCCCCCCCCCTTGCAGATGCCGCTTGGCTCTTGCCAGTCTGGCCATGATTTCTGGGAGCAGTGATGTCTTCCCACCACACTGCAGTCACCATTCTGCAGAGCCCTAGAGCATTTCAGGACTGCCAGACGGCTGCCACCGCCAGCCTCCATGCAGGCAATTGTCCGCATTCCTGACCAGGCAGACTCGACCCACGGTCTGTTTTGCAGAAACTCCGAGTTCTTTCCTCTGAGATGGATTGATCTTTGCTACGTGGCTGCTCAGTGGGGCGGAAGGGCCCAGAGCAACACGGAGGGTGACTTTCCCCTGCAGGAGGAGCTCTAGGTGGGGGCTGCGAGGTGTGAACCCCAGAGGGGAGAATTCCTTCTGCGTGGGGGGCCCAGGAGGGCGCTGGCACCGTGGAGGTGCTCCACAGAACACAGCGTCCCAGCCCCAGAAAGCCCGGCACAGGCGGGGCCCGGCGTCCGTGGGCCCAGGGCAGGGACTTGCTCTTCTTTTGGAACAGGAAATGCTAAGTGCCAACACACCAGATTCGATTTTATTGAAATCTGACCACACTAAGCGTAGGTGGTGTTTTGGGCAGTGTGCATGAGCTGGCAGGAGAGGGCTCCCAGCGGTAACCCATAGGCGCACTCGGTACTCGTGAACAAGGGCTCCCCCGTAGCCCCTCGTCCCCCACTCAGCCCATGTGTTTGGTGGGCTTCCATCTGCTCTTTGTGTCTGCACTGTACATCGTTCTGTGCCGCTGCATGCGTGTGTGACGTGCTTTGATCCTCCAGGCCCTCGTCACCCCACCCCCACCTCCTGCCGTGCCACCACATGTCCCACTAATGTCACCGTCATCATGAACGTGGAGTGCACGAAAGCACGCCGCAGCTGGTTTTTCTGAACTTCACTTGTTTTGCTGGAGATATGGATCTCTTATTCTCTCCACTTTTCTTCCAATGTAGTAAATTTTTTCTTCTTTTTGGCAGAGTAGTATTGTGTGTGTGTGTGTGTGTGTGTGTGAGAGAGAGATTTTTTTATTCATTCATTAGTCGTTGGCCCTAGCTGGTTTCACAGTGGGGCGACCGTGGCCAGGCAGCGTGAGACGCCCCTGACTGACAGGTTGGTCCCTGCCTGTGGGTTTATATCCTTCAGACATTCGCCTGGGCGCGGCAGGGCGGGGTCATGGGGCGGCCGTTCTCAGAGTTTGAGAAGCCACCATACTGATTTCCACAAAGGCAGAGCTGTCTGTGTCGTCAGCAGCATTGTGTATGGGTCTCTTATTCTCTGTGTCCTTGCTGCGATTTTTCCTTTCTTTCTTCTAATAAAAGCAAAGGGAATGTGCACTAGGAAAGCGATAAGGAGTGAGACGATGGGTGGTGTGGTTTCGTGGGGAGGCCTCCATGTCAAGCCTTATCTCAGAGCTCAGAGGACGGCGAGGAGGAAGCAGCCAGGGCCACCCAGGCGTCTATGCCAGTATAGACTGACCTGTGCCCGTGTGTGTATGCCAGTATAAACTAAATTGTGCCCGTGTGTGTGCCAGCCCTGGCTTGAGCTCAGGGCCTGAGCACTGTCCCTGGAGTTTTCTTAAGGCTAGAGCTCTACCACTGGAGCCTCAGCATCACTTCTGGCTTTTTTCTATGTATGTGGTACTGAGGAATCGAACCCCGGTCTTTGTGCATGCTAGGCAAGCAGTCTACCACCAGGCCACACTCCCGGCTCCCAGTCCTTATCTTTTTTGTTGTTTCTTTTAGTCACGTCTGATGCTCTACCAGTTGAGCCGCACCTCTATTCCATGATGGCTAAGAGGAGACGAGTCCTTTCTATCTGGCTGCCCAGCTGGCATGGCACTGTACTGCACAGATCTCAGCCTCGCGGTAGCCATAACGTAGCTAGGTCTACAGGGGTGAAGTACCAGAGCCGCCGAGAGCCCCATGCACCATCACAGGCCCTGGGTTTCCAGGGAGCTTCCATGTTCTGTCCGGGGGTGTCAAGCGGTCCACTGGCCAGGCCAGCGGCCCCCTCTCAGCCTCTCGGCTCTTGAAAAGCCCATTCCAAGCATCCTCGGGTGGATTCTGGAGGGTTTTCCTGAAAGATGACGCATGCTCTGTCCTCTAGATCTGCCTCCTTCCCAGGCTGTGGAGAGGAGGAGAGGGCAGGGTGGGGAGGAGAGAGCGGGGTGGGGGAGGAGATGGCGTGGTAGAGGGGCAGAGGTGGTGAGGAGGAGAGGGAGGGGTGGGGGAGGAGAGGGGGCGGCCCCATAGGCCAGCATGAAGAGTCCTTGGACGCCTGCAGCCCCCCAAAGGCCATCCGAGCGGTGGGGCGGTGTGGTGATGCCATCAGCTCAGCCATTCCTCCCCAGCCATGCAGAGGCACCTGCGCTGACCAGTGACAGCATTGCTCCAAAGCTGGGACGCCAGGCCCCGCTCCGCTGCCCTCTCGGCAGGGAGGGGATTCCTTTCAGACCCCGGAAGCTTCGAAGACATTCCAGCACGGAGAGGAAGTGTACTCTATGATCCCCGGCTGCTGGAGTGAAGAAAGCTCCAGTGTGTGTTATCATCTGGTTGAAACGCAAAAAGGGCATCCGCCCTCACCCTGGAGTCGCCTTTTCTTTACTTTTTGCCTGCTTTCCACTGCTAGCGAGGGGCAAGGCTCTGGTTCTGCTGTTCTCAGAAGCCGGGAAGAGACAAGGGGGCAGCTGTGCTGCATGCAGATCTAACAATAAAACGCCCATGCCCCCCACAAGCTTTGACCCCAGGGGAGCTCTCTGGAGCTGGTGGGGAGAGGCCGCTCAAACAGCCTCAGAAGCCCACAGCCCCGGGCCCTGCCCGGCCCCCACAGGGCTCTGAGAAGACAGGCAGGCGGCCCGGGTTCCCTCTGCATCTCAGGGGCAGCCAGGCTGCTTTGTGCTGGCCAGGGCGCTGGCCTGTCCCTCCCTCTGCCTGACGCTTCCAGAGTTCACCCCGCTGGCTCACAAACAATCCTGTCTCAGACTCACTGGGTTTGGACCCAGCGTGTGGACACTGCTTTCCGGAGGCACCGTGAGGTTCTGTGAGGGAGAGTCTGGGGGGCTGTTCTACATAGAAACAAATTATGAATGTACAACTGGCTTTACGTTTTGGCAGCTGTTTAATTGATTTTGCCAGTGCATTATGACAACATGATTACCATTTCTAGATATTGCCTCAAATTGTTACATTTCATAAGTCTCCTCTACTATTTTTAACTAAGCTCTTTCGATGCCCTTTCACATATCAAACATTGTTTTGCATAGATTTTACTTGCAGACGTTATTAACTGCAGTTGGAAAAATATTTCTCATGATGAGGGAAGCTCACGTAGGCTGTATAATTTGGTTTCAGCCCTGCATTCTTTTCGATTAAATTTGAGCCTTCATGCAAATGGCTCATTTGAAATAAGTACAGACAGTCCAGATGCAGCGAGCATTCGAGCATTCATTGTGCGAATGCTTAACCATTGGCAAGCTAGCGGCTCTTTCAGATCAACAAAGAATGTCAGCAGACAGGAGTGCAAGGCCGGCGCTGAGTTCCCTCTGAGGCCTCGGCTGTTCTCCTGAGTCTGGAGTCTCCGATGCCCCAGGGCCCCAGGTCTTCTCTGCAGGCCCCGGGCTCTTCTTGTCCTCCCCTCCTCCACTGACCCCCCCCCCCCCGCCCCTGTTCTGCCTCTATGGAGGGCTGAGAAGCAGCCAGCCGGCAGGAGTGAATACTTTCCCCGCCAGCCTCACTCCGCCCTCTCCATCTCATCCCCTAAGAGTGATCTACTTTCCATCTGCCTCCTGGCCTCTGGTCCCTGCCCCTCCCAGGGCCACCTCTGTCCCGGGTCTCTAGCCGTGACCAGTCACTGCCACCTCGGGGCCAGGACAGCCAGGCCAAGAGACCAGGGCGACGAGGAGCTGGCCGCCCAGCCATGGAGGCTCCTGATGGCAGAGCCTAGAGCCAAGTGCGACAGGCACAGGACCCTCCTTGTCCTGTCCTCTCCTCCCCGCCCGCCGTGCCACCTCGGGAAGCCACCTCCGGGCCTCTCACCGAGGAGCCTACATTTGCCGGCGCTCTTCCCCGAGGGCAGCCTGAGTCCAGGCCAGCCTGGGTGTTCTGAGAGAGCGTGGGCTGCGGACCCATGGACCCCCACCCCGGCCCCAGGGGTCCTGCTTGCAGGCCCATCCCCGGTCCCCGGGGAATCCGGGTCACTTGATAAGCCCTTCTTTTCTGAGAGCCGAGCTTGGCAAACAGTGCTGTGTAGGAGGAAGCTTTTTATTCACTTCTGCGTTTCCCCCATTTTATTTTTATCATGGAGCTAAGTTTATCATTAAAACACAAAACAAAACAGGTCCACGCCCTGAGTGGGCGCTGCCATCCCCAGTCCTGGGCCTCCAGTGCCGGCCTCTCGCACGTCTGGCTCCCCGAGGACACGGCCGCTGGCCGCTGCTCTGCGTTTGCTGGCCCCCAGCCCTGTGAAGAAGCCAGGTGGACAGAGGCAGGTGAATGAATGAATGGTCCCGGCAGGGTAGCCACGTCCCAGGTGGACAGAGGCAGGTGAATGAATGGTCCCGGCAGGGTAGCCCCGTCCCAGGTGGACAGAGGCAGGTGAATGAATGAATGGTCCCGGCAGGGTAGCCACGTCCCAGGTGGACAGAGGCAGGTGAATGGTCCCGGCAGGGTAGCCCCGTCCCAGGTGGACAGAGGCAGGTGAATGAATGGTTCCCGGCAGGGTAGCCACGTCCCAGGTGGACAGAGGCAGGTGAATGAATGGTCCCGGCAGGGTAGCCACGTCCCAGGTGGACAGAGGCAGGTGAATGAATGAATGGTCCCGGCAGGGTAGCCACGTCCCAGGTGGACAGAGGCAGGTGAATGGTCCCGGCAGGGTAGCCCCGTCCCAGGTGGACAGAGGCAGGTGAATGAATGGTTCCCGGCAGGGTAGCCACGTCCCAGGTGGACAGAGGCAGGTGAATGGTCCCGGCAGGGTAGCCACGTCCCAGGTGGACAGAGGCAGGTGAATGGTTCCCGGCAGGGTAGCCCCGTCCCAGGTGGACAGAGGCAGGTGAATGAATGGTTCCCGGCAGGGTAGCCACGTCCCAGGTGGACAGAGGCAGGTGAATGGTTCCCGGCAGGGTAGCCACGTCTCAGGTGGACAGAGGCAGGTGAATGAATGGTTCCCGGCAGGGTAGCCCCGTCCCAGGTGGACAGAGGCAGGTGAATGGTTCCCGGCAGGGTAGCCACGTCCCAGGTGGACAGAGGCAGGTGAATGGTCCCGGCAGGGTAGCCACGTCCCAGGTGGACAGAGGCAGGTGAATGGTCCCGGCAGGGTAGCCACGTCCCAGGTGGACAGAGGCAGGTGAATGAATGGTCCCAGCAGGGTAGCCACGTCCCAGGTGGACAGAGGCAGGTGAATGGTCCCGGCAGGGTAGCCCCGTCCCAGGTGGACAGAGGCAGGTGAATGGTTCCCGGCAGGGTAGCCACGTCCCAGGTGGACAGAGGCAGGTGAATGGTTCCCGGCAGGGTAGCCACGTCTCAGGTGGACAGAGGCAGGTGAATGAATGGTTCCCGGCAGGGTAGCCACGTCCCAGGTGGACAGAGGCAGGTGAATGGTCCCGGCAGGGTAGCCACGTCCCAGGTGGACAGAGGCAGGTGAATGGTCCCGGCAGGGTAGCCACGTCCCAGGTGGACAGAGGCAGGTGAATGAATGAATGGTCCCGGCAGGGTAGCCACGTCCCAGGTGGACAGAGGCAGGTGAATGGTCCCGGCAGGGTAGCCCCGTCCCAGGTGGACAGAGGCAGGTGAATGAATGGTCCCGGCAGGGTAGCCCCGTCCCAGGTGGACAGAGGCAGGTGAATGGTTCCCGGCAGGGTAGCCACGTCCCAGGTGGACAGAGGCAGGTGAATGGTCCCGGCAGGGTAGCCCCGTCCCAGGTGGACAGAGGCAGGTGAATGAATGGTCCCGGCAGGGTAGCCACGTCCCAGGTGGACAGAGGCAGGTGAATGAATGGTCCCGGCAGGGTAGCCCCGTCCCAGGTGGACAGAGGCAGGTGAATGGTTCCCGGCAGGGTAGCCCCGTCCCAGGTGGACAGAGGCAGGTGAATGGTCCTGGCAGGGTAGCCACGTCCCAGGTGGACAGAGGCAGGTGAATGAATGGTTCCCGGCAGGGTAGCCACGTCCCAGGTGGACAGAGGCAGGTGAATGGTCCCGGCAGGGTAGCCACGTCCCAGGTGGACAGAGGCAGGTGAATGGTCCCGGCAGGGTAGCCACGTCCCAGGTGGACAGAGGCAGGTGAATGAATGAATGGTCCCGGCAGGGTAGCCACGTCCCAGGTGGACAGAGGCAGGTGAATGGTCCCGGCAGGGTAGCCACGTCCCAGGTGGACAGAGGCAGGTGAATGGTCCCGGCAGGGTAGCCACGTCCCAGGTGGACAGAGGCAGGTGAATGGTCCCGGCAGGGTAGCCACGTCCCAGGTGGACAGAGGCAGGTGAATGGTTCCCGGCAGGGTAGCCCCGTCCCAGGTGGACAGAGGCAGGTGAATGAATGGTTCCCGGCAGGGTAGCCACGTCCCAGGTGGACAGAGGCAGGTGAATGGTTCCCGGCAGGGTAGCCACGTCTCAGGTGGACAGAGGCAGGTGAATGAATGGTTCCCGGCAGGGTAGCCCCGTCCCAGGTGGACAGAGGCAGGTGAATGGTTCCCGGCAGGGTAGCCACGTCCCAGGTGGACAGAGGCAGGTGAATGGTCCCGGCAGGGTAGCCACGTCCCAGGTGGACAGAGGCAGGTGAATGGTCCCGGCAGGGTAGCCACGTCCCAGGTGGACAGAGGCAGGTGAATGAATGGTCCCAGCAGGGTAGCCACGTCCCAGGTGGACAGAGGCAGGTGAATGGTCCCGGCAGGGTAGCCCCGTCCCAGGTGGACAGAGGCAGGTGAATGGTTCCCGGCAGGGTAGCCACGTCCCAGGTGGACAGAGGCAGGTGAATGGTTCCCGGCAGGGTAGCCACGTCTCAGGTGGACAGAGGCAGGTGAATGAATGGTTCCCGGCAGGGTAGCCACGTCCCAGGTGGACAGAGGCAGGTGAATGGTCCCGGCAGGGTAGCCACGTCCCAGGTGGACAGAGGCAGGTGAATGGTCCCGGCAGGGTAGCCACGTCCCAGGTGGACAGAGGCAGGTGAATGAATGAATGGTCCCGGCAGGGTAGCCACGTCCCAGGTGGACAGAGGCAGGTGAATGGTCCCGGCAGGGTAGCCCCGTCCCAGGTGGACAGAGGCAGGTGAATGAATGGTCCCGGCAGGGTAGCCCCGTCCCAGGTGGACAGAGGCAGGTGAATGGTTCCCGGCAGGGTAGCCACGTCCCAGGTGGACAGAGGCAGGTGAATGGTCCCGGCAGGGTAGCCCCGTCCCAGGTGGACAGAGGCAGGTGAATGAATGGTCCCGGCAGGGTAGCCACGTCCCAGGTGGACAGAGGCAGGTGAATGAATGGTCCCGGCAGGGTAGCCCCGTCCCAGGTGGACAGAGGCAGGTGAATGGTTCCCGGCAGGGTAGCCCCGTCCCAGGTGGACAGAGGCAGGTGAATGGTCCTGGCAGGGTAGCCACGTCCCAGGTGGACAGAGGCAGGTGAATGAATGGTTCCCGGCAGGGTAGCCACGTCCCAGGTGGACAGAGGCAGGTGAATGGTCCCGGCAGGGTAGCCACGTCCCAGGTGGACAGAGGCAGGTGAATGGTCCCGGCAGGGTAGCCACGTCCCAGGTGGACAGAGGCAGGTGAATGAATGAATGGTCCCGGCAGGGTAGCCACGTCCCAGGTGGACAGAGGCAGGTGAATGGTCCCGGCAGGGTAGCCCCGTCCCAGGTGGACAGAGGCAGGTGAATGAATGGTCCCGGCAGGGTAGCCCCGTCCCAGGTGGACAGAGGCAGGTGAATGGTTCCCGGCAGGGTAGCCACGTCCCAGGTGGACAGAGGCAGGTGAATGGTCCCGGCAGGGTAGCCCCGTCCCAGGTGGACAGAGGCAGGTGAATGAATGGTCCCGGCAGGGTAGCCACGTCCCAGGTGGACAGAGGCAGGTGAATGAATGGTCCCGGCAGGGTAGCCACGTCCCAGGTGGACAGAGGCAGGTGAATGGTTCCCGGCAGGGTAGCCACGTCCCAGGTGGACAGAGGCAGGTGAATGGTCCCGGCAGGGTAGCCCCGTCCCAGGTGGACAGAGGCAGGTGAATGGTTCCCGGCAGGGTAGCCCCGTCCCAGGTGGACAGAGGCAGGTGAATGGTCCTGGCAGGGTAGCCACGTCCCAGGTGGACAGAGGCAGGTGAATGAATGGTTCCCGGCAGGGTAGCCATGTCCCAGGTGGACAGAGGCAGGTGAATGGTTCCCGGCAGGGTAGCCACGTCTCAGGTGGACAGAGGCAGGTGAATGGTCCCTGGCAGGGTAGCCACGTCCCAGGTGGACAGAGGCAGGTGAATGAATGAATGGTCCCGGCAGGGTAGCCACGTCCCAGGTGGACAGAGGCAGGTGAATGGTCCCGGCAGGGTAGCCACGTCCCAGGTGGACAGAGGCAGGTGAATGAATGAATGGTCCCGGCAGGGTAGCCACGTCCCAGGTGGACAGAGGCAGGTGAATGGTTCCCGGCAGGGTAGCCACGTCCCAGGTGGACAGAGGCAGGTGAATGGTCCCGGCAGGGTAGCCACGTCCCAGGTGGAATTTTGCATCTAAAGCGCAATACCCAAATCACCCGCAGATCTGCGTAACCTACATTTTTGATGAAACTAATCAAGCTCGTGTGTGGTTTTTTATGAGGAAAAGAAAAGCTCTGAAACTCCTCCTCGAGACCACAGGTTCTTATTTAAGTAGCTCTTCAAATGGTTTCTTGTAGACTCTGTCGTCTCTGTGAGACCTAAATCTGGACTAACTTGAATAATTCCTAACAATTACACAAGCAACATGAATTAAATGTGTCAACGTTCATAAATTCGAAGAATAATACCAAACACAATGCTTTAAAACAATTGCTTCTATGTTTTCTCACTCTCATTTATTCTCCGCCACAGGCCCCAACTGTTTGGTTTTATGTCCTTAGATAGAAAATACAATGCTTATGTGAGTGATCATAAAAATAATATTTATCAAAATGAACTCCAGGAAATGGAAACACTAGTTTTTTCTTTGCAAAAAGGAGGAGGAGGAGGAAGAGGAAGGGGGGAGGAGGAGGAGGAGGAGGAGGAGGAGGAGGAGGAGGAGGAGGAGGAGGAGGAAGAGGAAGGGGGGAGAAGGAGGAGGAGGAAGAGGAAGGGGGAGGAAGAGGAGGAGGAGGAAGGGGGAGGAGGAGGAGGAGGTAGAGGAGGAGGAGGTGGAAGAAGAAGAGGAGAAGGAGAGAAAGAAGAAAAAAGAGGAAGGAAGAAAGGAAGGAGGAGGGAGGGAAGGGAAGGGAAGGAAAGGACAAAGGAAGAGAAAATAATGCGCTTTCTACATTCACAGCAACTTTTCCCAGTCAGCGTCGACTTCCTGCGTCCACAGGTCTGCAGAAGCTTCTGGAAGCCTCCTGCCTGAAGCCCTCTCCTGTCTGCGGCAGGAGCCCCAGGTCTGAGCATTTTGCAGGGGTGGCAAGTGATGAGCTTCAGGCTCTCACCAGGCCCTCTCACCTCCTGAAGGCCAGCGCTGAGCAGGCCATCCCTTCTCTTTAAGGAGTCTCCAGACTGCTCACACCTCTACCCCAAGCATCTTCCTACGGGGCAAATGCAGCCTAGGGATCCGTCAGACTTCCAGAGAGACAAGAGATACCCCGTCACCCGTGACCTAACATGGCCTGCCGTGTTGCCGTGTGTGTGTGTGTGTGTGTGTGTCTCCTGGGGTTTTGCACTCAGGACTTCACACGATCGCTAGGCAGTCGCTCTACCATAGGAGCTGTGCCTCCATGCCTCTTTGCTTCATTACTTTTCAGCTCGGGTCTGACATGTCTGCCGACACTGGCCCCGGACTGAGGTGTCCCCGATAGGCCTCCCTCAAGTCACTGTGCCAGCTGGGTGATTGGATGTGGGGTGGGGGGCTCCCTCACTTTTTGTCCTTGCTAGCCTGGAACCTCAGTCCCGGTTCACAAGTGGGAGAACATTTGCTTAGGAATTTGGAGTGTAGGTGGTAAGATGTTTAAACCAGGTTGAAGATTCAGAAGTCACAAAAAGTAAGATCGATACCTTTGGCCACACAGAATTAGAAAGGGAAATTAATAGATTGTATCAGTTTAAAAAGCTGTTCTTTCCTCTTTCAGAGTTTTTAATGTAGCACAGTTTTATCAAGTGCTTTTGCCTTTCTGAGATAACCCGGAGATCCTCCTTTTTTGTTAATTTGGGGCATCTTGGCAGCTTGTTCAGATACTGGGCTGAAGGATGGCGTGTTGTTGTTGTTACTTTTGTGGTACTTATTGCTTGCTGGGAGGTGCTCTACCACTGAGCCACGTCTCCACCCACCCACCGCCTTGCTGAGTTAAAAATGGGTGGATTCACTCAGCAACAAGTGCTCGTCGATCAGTTATGTGGCCCCATGTTTTCTCTACTCTCCTGTGTGGACTCCTTAGAGGCAAGATTGTCCTCATCCGGGACAGCCAGCAGCTTCCTTCTCTTCCAGGAGCCAGGTGTGGAAAGGTGTTGAAATAAAGCCCTTGAAAGCCAAAGAATCAATCATAACGATCTTAACACAT